>NC_064408.1:54912878-55215909 GCF_023375975.1 Astyanax mexicanus
GTAGAGTGTGTAGCAGTGTAGTGTAGAGTGTGTAGCAATGTAGTGTAGAGTGTGTAGCAGTGTAGTGTAGAGTGTGCAGCAGTGTAGTGTAGAGTGTGCAGCAGTGTAGTGTAGAGTGTGTAGCAATGTAGTGTAGAGTGTGTAGCAATGTAGTGTAGAGTGTGTAGCAATGTAGTGTAGAGTGTGTAGCAATGTAGTGTAGAGTGTGTAGCAGTGTAGTGTAGAGTGTGCAGCAGTGTAGTGTAGAGTGTGTAGCAATGTAGTGTAGAGTGTGTAGCAGTGTAGTGTAGAGTGTGTAGCAGTATAGTGTAGAGTGTGTAGCAGTGTAGTGTAGAGTGTGCAGCAGTGTAGTGTAGAGTGTGTAGCAGTGTAGTGTAGAGTGTGTAGCAATGTAGTGTAGAGTGTGTAGCAGTGTAGTGTAGAGTGTGTAGCAATGTAGTGTAGAGTGTGTAGCAATGTAGTGTAGAGTGTGTAGCAATGTAGTGTAGAGTGTGTAGCAGTATAGTGTAGAGTGTGTAGCAGTGTAGTGTAGAGTGTGTAGCAATGTAGTGTAGAGTGTGTAGCAATGTAGTGTAGAGTGTGTAGCAGTATAGTGTAGAGTGTATAGCAGTGTAGTGTAGAGTGTGTAGCAGTATAGTGTAGAGTGTGTAGCAATGTAGTGTAGAGTGTGCAGCGGTGTAGAGTAGAGTGTGCAGCAGTGTAGTGTAGAGTGTGTAGCAGTGTAGTGTAGAGTGTGTAGCAATGTAGTGTAGAGTGTGTAGCAGTGTAGTGTAGAGTGTGTAGCAATGTAGTGTAGAGTGTGCAGCAGTGTAGTGTAGAGTGTGCAGCGGTGTAGTGTAGAGTGTGTAGCAATGTAGTGTAGAGTGTGCAGCAGTGTAGTGTAGAGTGTGTAGCAATGTAGTGTAGAGTGTGTAGCAGTGTAGTGTAGAGTGTGCAGCAGTGTAGTGTAGAGTGTGTAGCAATGTAGTGTAGAGTGTGTAGCAGTGTAGTGTAGAGTGTGTAGCAGTATAGTGTAGAGTGTGTAGCAGTGTAGTGTAGAGTGTGTAGCAGTATAGTGTAGAGTGTGTAGCAGTGTAGTGTAGAGTGTGCAGCGGTGTAGAGTAGAGTGTGCAGCGGTGTAGTGTAGAGTGTGTAGCAGTGTAGTGTAGAGTGTGTAGCAATGTAGTGTAGAGTGTGTAGCAGTGTAGTGTAGAGTGTGTAGCAATGTAGTGTAGAGTGTGTAGCAATGTAGTGTAGAGTGTGTAGCAATGTAGTGTAGAGTGTGTAGCAGTATAGTGTAGAGTGTGTAGCAGTGTAGTGTAGAGTGTGTAGCAATGTAGTGTAGAGTGTGTAGCAATGTAGTGTAGAGTGTGTAGCAGTATAGTGTAGAGTGTGTAGCAGTGTAGTGTAGAGTGTGTAGCAGTGTAGTGTAGAGTGTGTAGCAGTGTAGTGTAGAGTGTGTAGCAGTGTAGTGTAGAGTGTGTAGCAATGTAGTGTAGAGTGTGTAGCAATGTAGTGTAGAGTGTGTAGCAATGTAGTGTAGAGTGTGTAGCAATGTAGTGTAGAGTGTGTAGCAGTGTAGTGTAGAGTGTGTAGCAATGTAGTGTAGAGTGTGTAGCAATGTAGTGTAGAGTGTGTAGCAATGTAGTGTAGAGTGTGTAGCAGTATAGTGTAGAGTGTGTAGCAGTGTAGTGTAGAGTGTGTAGCAGTATAGTGTAGAGTGTGTAGCAATGTAGTGTAGAGTGTGTAGCAGTGTAGTGTAGAGTGTGTAGCAGTATAGTGTAGAGTGTATAGCAGTGTAGTGTAGAGTGTGTAGCAGTATAGTGTAGAGTGTGTAGCAATGTAGTGTAGAGTGTGCAGCGGTGTAGAGTAGAGTGTGCAGCAGTGTAGTGTAGAGTGTGTAGCAGTGTAGTGTAGAGTGTGTAGCAATGTAGTGTAGAGTGTGTAGCAGTGTAGTGTAGAGTGTGTAGCAATGTAGTGTAGAGTGTGTAGCAGTGTAGTGTAGAGTGTGCAGCGGTGTAGTGTAGAGTGTGTAGCAATGTAGTGTAGAGTGTGCAGCAGTGTAGTGTAGAGTGTGTAGCAATGTAGTGTAGAGTGTGCAGCGGTGTAGTGTAGAGTGTGTAGCAGTGTAGTGTAGAGTGTGTAGCAGTGTAGTGTAGAGTGTGCAGCAGTGTAGTGTAGAGTGTGTAGCAGTGTAGTGTAGAGTGTGTAGCAGTGTAGTGTAGAGTGTGTAGCAATGTAGTGTAGAGTGTGCAGCGGTGTAGTGTAGAGTGTGTAGCAATGTAGTGTAGAGTGTGTAGCAGTGTAGTGTAGAGTGTGTAGCAATGTAGTGTAGAGTGTGTAGCAATGTAGTGTAGAGTGTGTAGCAATGTAGTGTAGAGTGTGTAGCAGTGTAGTGTAGAGTGTGTAGCAATGTAGTGTAGAGTGTGTAGCAGTATAGTGTAGAGTGTGTAGCAGTGTAGTGTAGAGTGTGTAGCAGTATAGTGTAGAGTGTGTAGCAATGTAGTGTAGAGTGTGTAGCAGTGTAGTGTAGAGTGTGTAGCAGTATAGTGTAGAGTGTATAGCAGTGTAGTGTAGAGTGTGTAGCAGTATAGTGTAGAGTGTGTAGCAATGTAGTGTAGAGTGTGCAGCGGTGTAGAGTAGAGTGTGCAGCAGTGTAGTGTAGAGTGTGTAGCAGTGTAGTGTAGAGTGTGTAGCAATGTAGTGTAGAGTGTGTAGCAGTGTAGTGTAGAGTGTGTAGCAATGTAGTGTAGAGTGTGTAGCAGTGTAGTGTAGAGTGTGCAGCGGTGTAGTGTAGAGTGTGTAGCAATGTAGTGTAGAGTGTGCAGCAGTGTAGTGTAGAGTGTGTAGCAATGTAGTGTAGAGTGTGCAGCGGTGTAGTGTAGAGTGTGTAGCAGTGTAGTGTAGAGTGTGTAGCAGTGTAGTGTAGAGTGTGCAGCAGTGTAGTGTAGAGTGTGTAGCAGTGTAGTGTAGAGTGTGTAGCAGTGTAGTGTAGAGTGTGTAGCAATGTAGTGTAGAGTGTGCAGCGGTGTAGTGTAGAGTGTGTAGCAATGTAGTGTAGAGTGTGTAGCAGTGTAGTGTAGAGTGTGTAGCAGTGTAGTGTAGAGTCTGCAGCAATGTAGTGTAGAGTGTGCAGCAGTGTAGTGTAGAGTGTGTAGCAGTATAGTGTAGAGTGTGTAGCAGTGTAGTGTAGAGTGTGCAGCAGTGTAGTGTAGAGTGTGTAGCAATGTAGTGTAGAGTGTGTAGCAGTGTAGTGTAGAGTGTGCAGCGGTGTAGTGTAGAGTGTGTAGCAATGTAGTGTAGAGTGTGCAGCAGTGTAGTGTAGAGTGTGTAGCAATGTAGTGTAGAGTGTGTAGCAATGTAGTGTAGAGTGTGTAGCAGTGTAGTGTAGAGTGTGCAGCGGTGTAGTGTAGAGTGTGTAGCAATGTAGTGTAGAGTGTGTAGCAGTGTAGTGTAGAGTGTGTAGCAGTGTAGTGTAGAGTGTGTAGCAGTATAGTGTAGAGTGTGTAGCAGTATAGTGTAGAGTGTGCAGCAGTGTAGTGTAGAGTGTGTAGCAATGTAGTGTAGAGTGTGCAGCGGTGTAGAGTAGAGTGTGTAGCAATGTAGTGTAGAGTGTGTAGCAGTGTAGTGTAGAGTGTGCAGCAGTGTAGTGTAGAGTGTGTAGCAATGTAGTGTAGAGTGTGCAGCGGTGTAGAGTAGAGTGTGTAGCAATGTAGTGTAGAGTGTGTAGCAGTGTAGAGTAGAGTGTGTAGCAGTGTAGTGTAGACTGTGTAGCAGTATAGTGTAGAGTGTGTAGCAATGTAGTGTAGAGTGTGTAGCAGTGTAGTGTAGAGTGTGTAGCAGTGTAGTGTAGAGTGTGTAGCAGTATAGTGTAGAGTGTGTAGCAGTGTAGTGTAGAGTGTGCAGCGGTGTAGAGTAGAGTGTGTAGCAATGTAGTGTAGAGTGTGTAGCAGTGTAGTGTAGAGTGTGCAGCAGTGTAGTGTAGAGTGTGTAGCAATGTAGTGTAGAGTGTGCAGCAGTGTAGTGTAGAGTGTGTAGCAATGTAGTGTAGAGTGTGTAGCAATGTAGTGTAGAGTGTGTAGCAGTGTAGTGTAGAGTGTGCAGCGGTGTAGTGTAGAGTGTGTAGCAATGTAGTGTAGAGTGTGTAGCAGTGTAGTGTAGAGTGTGTAGCAGTGTAGTGTAGAGTGTGTAGCAGTATAGTGTAGAGTGTGTAGCAGTATAGTGTAGAGTGTGTAGCAATGTAGTGTAGAGTGTGTAGCAGTGTAGTGTAGAGTGTGTAGCAGTGTAGTGTAGAGTGTGTAGCAATGTAGTGTAGAGTGTGTAGCAGTGTAGTGTAGAGTGTGCAGCAGTGTAGTGTAGAGTGTGTAGCAATGTAGTGTAGAGTGTGCAGCGGTGTAGAGTAGAGTGTGTAGCAATGTAGTGTAGAGTGTGTAGCAGTGTAGTGTAGAGTGTGTAGCAGTGTAGTGTAGACTGTGTAGCAGTATAGTGTAGAGTGTGTAGCAGTGTAGTGTAGAGTGTGTAGCAGTGTAGTGTAGAGTGTGCAGCAGTGTAGTGTAGAGTGTGTAGCAGTGTAGTGTAGAGTGTGTAGCAGTGTAGTGTAGAGTGTGTAGCAATGTAGTGTAGAGTGTGTAGCAATGTAGTGTAGAGTCTGCAGCAATGTAGTGTAGAGTGTGCAGCAGTGTAGTGTAGAGTGTGTAGCAATGTAGTGTAGAGTGTGCAGCGGTGTAGAGTAGAGTGTGTAGCAATGTAGTGTAGAGTGTGTAGCAGTGTAGTGTAGAGTCTGCAGCAATGTAGTGTAGAGTGTGCAGCAGTGTAGTGTAGAGTGTGTAGCAATGTAGTGTAGAGTGTGCAGCGGTGTAGAGTAGAGTGTGTAGCAATGTAGTGTAGAGTGTGTAGCAGTGTAGTGTAGAGTGTGTAGCAGTGTAGTGTAGAGTGTGCAGCAGTGTAGTGTAGAGTGTGTAGCAGTGTAGTGTAGAGTGTGTAGCAGTGTAGTGTAGAGTGTGTAGCAATGTAGTGTAGAGTGTGCAGCGGTGTAGTGTAGAGTGTGTAGCAATGTAGTGTAGAGTGTGTAGCAGTGTAGTGTAGAGTGTGTAGCAGTGTAGTGTAGAGTCTGCAGCAATGTAGTGTAGAGTGTGCAGCAGTGTAGTGTAGAGTGTGTAGCAGTATAGTGTAGAGTGTGTAGCAGTGTAGTGTAGAGTGTGCAGCAGTGTAGTGTAGAGTGTGTAGCAATGTAGTGTAGAGTGTGTAGCAGTGTAGTGTAGAGTGTGCAGCAGTGTAGTGTAGAGTGTGCAGCGGTGTAGTGTAGAGTGTGTAGCAATGTAGTGTAGTGTGCAGCAGTGTAGTGTAGAGTGTGTAGCAATGTAGTGTAGAGTGTGTAGCAATGTAGTGTAGAGTGTGTAGCAGTGTAGTGTAGAGTGTGCAGCGGTGTAGTGTAGAGTGTGTAGCAATGTAGTGTAGAGTGTGTAGCAGTGTAGTGTAGAGTGTGTAGCAGTGTAGTGTAGAGTGTGTAGCAGTATAGTGTAGAGTGTGTAGCAGTATAGTGTAGAGTGTGTAGCAATGTAGTGTAGAGTGTGCAGCGGTGTAGAGTAGAGTGTGTAGCAATGTAGTGTAGAGTGTGTAGCAGTGTAGTGTAGAGTGTGTAGCAATGTAGTGTAGAGTGTGTAGCAGTGTAGTGTAGAGTGTGTAGCAGTGTAGTGTAGAGTGTGTAGCAGTATAGTGTAGAGTGTGTAGCAGTATAGTGTAGAGTGTGTAGCAATGTAGTGTAGAGTGTGTAGCAGTGTAGTGTAGAGTGTGTAGCAATGTAGTGTAGAGTGTGTAGCAATGTAGTGTAGAGTGTGTAGCAGTGTAGTGTAGAGTGTGTAGCAATGTAGTGTAGAGTGTGTAGCAGTGTAGTGTAGAGTGTGTAGCAGTGTAGTGTAGAGTGTGTAGCAATGTAGTGTAGAGTGTGTAGCAGTGTAGTGTAGAGTGTGTAGCAGTGTAGTGTAAAAAAGAAATAAAGCATATCTGTGCATTGTATTTATAACAGATCACTGGTTTTTAATGTTGTCCTTTTAAAATCCCTTTAGGAGAGAATGATCAGCATGAGTTCTGAAGATAAAAGAGAATAGCATAATCATTCTACTACTACTATTTCCATAAGCAATAGAGATATTTCTTACTTCTATCATTTATTTCTATGCCATATAAAAGCAATACTATTAATATATACTGTAAGTAATAATGTATTCTTGGTGAGACTATAATACGTTTCATCAGATAAATTTTTGCCACCTTGATTAAACTCATTTACATTCCAAACTGCTAAAAGAGTTTAAAGCAAGATTTTTTTTTGCGTTTTTATTTTCTCTGAATGCACAACAACTGCAATGTATGGATTTACAGTGGTGTGTAAAAGTACTTGCCCCCTACTTATTTCTTTAGGTTTTGCTTTTTTTGCCATACTGATTTTTTTCTGATTATCAAACAAGTAAATATAAAAAGCACTTTTTAAATGATCATTTCTAGCCTTGTGTGAAAAAGTGTAAACCTAAACCCAATAACTTGGTTGTGCCCTGCAATCAAGCTTTAACGATAACTTGGCAATGAGTCTTTAACATCTGTGGAGGAATTTTTTCCCACTCTTCTTTACAGAATTGTTTTAAATTCAGACGCTTTGGAGGGGTTTCAACCATAAACGTTCGGTTTAAGATGATGCCACAGCATCTTAATAAGATTTTGACTAGGCACCACAAAAAGCTTTATTTAGTCTTGTTTTTTTAAAGGTCACCTTCCGTCGTTTTTTCTTTCATTTTAAAATGTCTAGTTGTGGTCTCTAGTATGAATGAATGACATGTGAGCCGTTTTTGTAAAAAAAAAGTGCTCAGGTGTCTCTGTATAGGTCTTTTTTAATGGACAGTTTTAGGGGTGTGTCCAAAATGACCGGATTCCAGCTTTGCTCATGAATATTCATACATGCAAACAGCATGCAAATATCTCTCCTCTGATTGGCTAGGAGCACTGCGACGCCCCTCCACCGCTCTGCCGCTCACTGCCTCCCACCTCCTAACTGATGAGCGGTGATGTTGCGTCGCTTCAGCTCCGCCTCTGGGAGTTTCTCGAGCCAAGGTGGGCTGGTCTGTGAGTTTCTGCCTACGTAGGCAGAAAGATAATTAAAAATTCACCCGTTTTTCGGAGGGGGGGAGGGGGGATTTCTTTGCTTAGCTCCTGCAGACAATGGGGGCTGCAAAACAGTTTAATGTGCAGGTGTACACATTCAACTCGGAGAGACCTACTGTATTCCACAAAAAACAAGAAAAATCGGATTTTCGCGGAAGGTGACCTTTAAGGCATTCAGAGGTCGACCTGCTATTGTGTTTTTTGTCATTGTCCTGCTGCAGAATCCAAGTACACCTGAGCTTGTGGTCATAAACAGATAGCCGGATATTCTCTTTCAGGATTGTCTGGTAAACAGCAGAATTCCTGGTTCCTTCTATTACAGAAAGTTGTCCAGGCCCTTAAGCAGCAAAGCTGCCCCAGACACACTACCACCACCATGTTTCAGTATGAAGTTCTTTGTTAGAATTTTTTTTTTGCCTAATTTACCAGGGAACACACCTTTCAAAAAGTTACACTTTTGTCATGTCAGTCCAAAGAATATACAGTCCTGGGGATCATTAAGATGTTTTATGGTAAATGTAAGATGAGCTGTTGTGTTCTTTTTGGTCAGCAGTGTTTTTTGCCTTTTTTTTTACCATTTTCAACCAGTCTGTTTCTTATTATTGAATTATTAATACTGACTTTAACTGAGGCAAGTGAGACATGCAGATCTTTAAATGTTGTTCTGGGTTCTTTTCTGACCTCCTGGATGAGTTGTCCATGCCCTTTTGGAATAATTTTAGTCGACCGGCAACTCCTGGGAAGGTTCACCAGTGTTCCATGTTTTCTCCGTTTGTGAATATTAGCTCTCACTGTGATCTGCTGGAATCTCAAAGCATTAGAAATGACTTTTCCAGACTGACAGATGTCAACTGTTTTGAATTTTTTTCATGTCAGGAAATATTGTGTTGCTTTTTAAGATCTTTTAGCTGCTTCATTTTGTCAGAACGGTTCTATTTAAGTGATTTCTTGATTCTACAGGTCTGGCAGTAATCAGCCTGGTTGTGGTTAGAAGTGAAATTGACTAATGACATTTAATTTATGGGGGGCAAACACTTTTTTATAAAGAGCTAGACTGGTTTGGATTGTTTTTTTCCCTTTATAAATTAAATCATCATTTATAAAGTGCTTTTTATATTTACTCAGTAGGGGTGGGAATCGTTTACTATCTCACGATTCGATTCGATTCCGATTTTGGGGGCCACGATTCGATTCAAAATCGATTTTTGATTCAAAACGATTTGAATTATAAAAATTTCTGCTTCTGGCTTATGAATCTTATTGAAAAAAAACCCTCCATAATATACACTGGTCCTGGAGCAAGTAATGTGTTACAAAAACAATAAAATGTGCAGGAATGTGGGTCCTCAGTGACAGAGGAATCACTGGGATATCACAATGACGTTAATGAACAATAAATAAATAATAAATAACACTGCTTTATTACCAGGCTACTAGCGGTGGTGTGTAGGTGACGCTGCTGGGCTGATGTGATGATAGCAGTGAAGCGCTAAAGTTCAGGAGCAGCTGCTGATTAACTAGTTAACTTTAAGGTCGTTGTATTTCTTCAGAAAGGGGGCAGGAGGTGGAGAAATTAATTCATATTGTCCATTCCTTAATTCCTCTGTGATGAGGAGCTGAAATTAGCTCTGATTAGCTTATTGTTATTTTTCCGTTCCGCCTTAAATGCTGCAGCCCGCTGCCACCTGTAGCGTTATTTAAGGTGGAACTGGAAAGTTAGCTAGTTAGCTAGCTAACAGTTACTGAAACTAACTACTAGCGATCTTTTTTATGCTTGTTATGAAGCATTCTGCCATAAAACATTGAAACTACACGTTAATCTAAGGTAATATAGTGCTTGTTCTGCCATCTTACCGGTGATTCTCAAACACCTACGCTCTGTGTGTGTCTGGAAGATCTCCGTTTGAAGGGACAAGCCCTATCCCCAGGGTTGCCAGGTCCAATAAAAATACCCAGCCCAAAATCAGTCTAAAACCCGCCCCTCAGAATCGATTTTGGGACATTTTAAATCGATTCTGAATCGTAGTAAATGAGAATCAAGATTCTTATGTGAATCGATTTTTTGGCACACCTCTATTACTCAGGTTATATTTGTCTGATATTAGAGTTTTTTTGATAATCTGAAAAATGTAAGTAAAACAAAAATGCAAAAACAAAGGAAATCTGTAAAGGGGCAAATACTTTTTCACGCCACTGTATATTATATGCACTGATTTGCTTGAAAGCTAAAGTTAAAAAGATGTATTTTTAAAATAACAGAAATATGTTACTCTGAGGTCTTATTGATTTGTTTTCAATTGTTTTAAAAGGATGTATTTTTATATTTACTGCAACAACATGACTAGAGCATACATTCACCATTAAAATGGAACTAACAGCTCTGACATTATTTTAACAGATTTTTAACCAGTTGGAAAAATATCTACATTTTATAAATGTACTGGCAATAATATATATGTAGATTAAATAATAATTAATATGGTCTTGACCTAGTTCTTGTGTGTCTTTACAATAAAACATAGACATAGCATAGAACGAGCCACAACAAGACCCCTTTAACCTAAAGTCTACAAAATGGTGGCCGCCTTGAACAAGGGTAAACATGCTATAGCACATTACTAGGAAAACATCTGCATCAGCATTGGTCACTGTGAACAGAAAGATTATAGAGTAAGGGGGGGAGGGACGATACGGAGAGAGAAAACAGGAAAGGAAGCGAGGGGGCTCTGAGTTAAAGATTTTTCACATGTGGATTAAGAATGTTTACCATGTGACTGCATGCAGAAAAGATCCTATCCCCTTACCACAGCTTTAATCTCCTGCTCTATTTTTCAGCATTTGAACTAAAATTCATTTTCCAACGAGAGGCTGAGAGACACAAATGCCTACTCTGTCTGAATCACGCTGGAATCAAGCCCTTTTCCCTTTTTTTATTGACCTACTTTTATAGTAAGATTATTGTAACTGACATTTTCCATGTATATTTATTAATACCCTCAGCTAAGTCATAGGGCACAATGTTTGCACTGTATTTAACAGTGATTTTTTTTTTAGATAAATCGTACAGTTAAAATCACAATTTAGACTTTTAGAATGTTCTGATATATTTATTGTTCATTTGGAAAGCCATTCTATATGGCTCTGCACTTAATGGTGTGGAAGTTTTTCTGTTTTCAACTTTCCATGAAGGAGTAAGTGTGTGTCATCTCTGGGCCCACCAGATTAGTTGTACTATGACCAGATCAGTCTCATTTTCATGTGTGTTCATCTGTACACTTTAATATATTCTTTATCCACTGCACTGACTCTTTTACCTCAAACGTAGTTTATTAGTCAATAAGCTTAAAACTTCTTTATTTTTAAACTAACAAGGCATATGATTAATGATCTAAATGATCTGGCTTACAAAATTAAGCCATCATATAGACTTGTGCAATAGTCAGATAGATAGCACACATCTTTACTTTTGTTTAAAATAAGTGATCAAATTGATGTATAAATAAAGGATATCGCTGTATGGTACTAATATCTTAAAAACACCAGCAGCGCTTTTACATGCGTTTTCTTTTTATTAAGACCACCTGACACTGTCAGTCTGCCTGCTCTTGTCCCTGTTTGCCCTAAAGACTGTAACTTCCAGCATGCTCCTGCCATGAACTGGAATGACTTTGCTAAGCATTTGACTTTGTCTTATTGGACAATTAAGTTGTTACTCCCTGTGTGTTCCTGTATATATACCCATTTGTTTCCTGTCTCCGGAGTTGAGTATTACCTGGTTCTCTAGCTCTTATACAATGTGTTTTCCACTGCTTTCCTGTTTTCCAGCTCCTGGCCTGTTTCTCTGCCTAGACCACTCTTTAGCCTAGCCCTCTTGCTATTATCTTTTGTTATCAACCTCCTGCTCTGTTTCTTGACCATTCTCTTGCCTAGTCCTTCTTTGTTGTGTTTGCCTCTCCGTTGCTGAACCCTGCCTGGTCCACTGCGATTTTTGGTATGTCCTGTTTATCTGCTGCCCTCTTTATTTCGTATTTTATTTACTGTGTAAATAAACCACTGTACTACATTCAGCACATGCCTCCACATTCCCTGGCTCTCGTGTTCATTACAGAACGACAGTTATTCCTGCTATGATTAAAATGTTATCCTTGTGCATTTTTTAATGTGCGTCACTTTGAATGTTGTTACAAATAAAAAACTAAAGTTTTTTTCCTAAAAATCTGAATAGAAAATCACTTATATATATAATAATAATAATAATAATAATAATAATATATATTATACAATATTGCCCAGTCCTAATTCTAATGTGTGCACTTCCTTGAATGAAAATTTTATTTTCTCTGTCATGTCAATCCTGTAAATTCTGTAAATGCTCGGCTACATTGAAAATGAGGGCTGCCCTCAATGTACATCCAAGTTAAAATAAAGGTTGATTGATTGATTGATTGATTGATTGATTGATTGTGTAATTGATATGATTCATATGTTTTATTTGTATTTCCCATAAATATTAATCAAGGAATATTTTGTTTTAATTAACCTTATTGAAATTATTTAATTAACTCCACTTTTTGCTCACATGCTGTTTTTTGAAAGGCAGCACTGTTATCATAGATTTTGCTGCACTACAACCAATTTAGTGACAGCTCTGGTTAGATCTTTTGCAAAATCAGTTCAGTTTTGTTCTCCCAGTATTTAATTCAGCATGTTCTGCTGGTATTGGCCCAATACCTAGAAAATGCACAAAAATGCATGAAATATTCCAGTTAAAATATTCCATAATCAAATTATCAAGTTTTCATTTCGTTATTGATCAAATCACTATTTTCTGCAGTAAAACACACAATAAGTCTTAAATATGTTTCTGTATCACTTGTGCCTGTCTGATATGCTACAGGGAGGCCATGAAAGCTCAGCTTGTAGCCTGATTGCAGGAGAGGTTACACAAGACAGCCAGGGTAGGAGGGGCTAATCCTACTGTTCTTAGAGAAAAGCACTACTGACTACATTTATGTCTGCTCTCTGGCTGACTGTTTTTTTGCTTGTGCTCCGTGGTGCTCCAAAGAGAAATAAATTCAGGAAATGAATATAATCTACACTGTTTTTCTTACATGGCATTAATTGGCAGTTATTTATTTCATTAAAAGTTTTTTAAGTGTATAATAATGGCAGCCTAAGTACATATGTAAGAAACGTTAGTTGTATTTAAAACATTATACAAGTGTATTCTAAATATATTCTAAAACAAAATTGTTTAGAAACATAACTAAACAAAGACTGAAGACCAGAGTAGAGTGCACAACGTATGACACTTTAAATATCGCAACCATCAAAAAGTACTTTCAGTGTGCAGTCAGCATATAATGAGTGAGTCATAAAGTGAGATGAGTCAAAAGTGAAAATAATTCTACTAAGATCTGAATCCTTAAACCCTCCCAGCTGAAACAAGAAATGTCAAGAAGAAGAATCATAGGATTGATTAAGTAGGGTACAGTAGTGGCCATGATAAACAAAATATACTCATTGAAATGGTCATGTACCTCCCATGGTGTGTTACATGTGCAGGATCTAGATTTGTGGTGAAAGAAAAGTGTGATTTCACTTATAACAATGACCATTACCATTTCACCTGAAAGAAAGTTAAACTTAAACAAGTAAATAAACTAATCACTGCTAAGAAATAACATTTTAATGTAATGTAATTATTATGGTTAATGTATTTATTATAGTTGAAAGATGTTTTACTGCATAACTAGTAAATGCACCATGAATGCTTTAATAGGAGAAATCTGTTCGTACCTTCTTTACAATAACGACCCACATATCCAGTTTTGGAGCAGTCACAGTATGATTCTCCATCTGCCACAATACAGCTGCCTCCGTTTTCACAGGGATTTTCTGTGCACGTGCCCTCCATCTCAAGATGAACCTTTTGGCTCTCCAAGCGTGTAGGTACCTGACTGCCATAACCCAGGTCAGTAATTATCCCTTTGAATGGAGGCATCTCCTTGACGGCTGGCAGCGTTAGTGTGGACATCCGGATGTCTTGAGGAACTCCCCCAAGGTAAAGGTCACTGACAATCTTCATGAATTGCCTCTGTGGTCGCACTTCATCCGCATTTGACTCTCCATCCAATGTCAGTACTGTTCGCAGGTTGTGCCTGCTTATGGTGACAAAGTGCCAGCGGCTATCGTTGACCATTTTATCTGAGATTATTGTAGTTTCTGCACAATCCACACTGAAACGAAGATTTATTTTCCCTTTTGCAATAGTTACAAGCAGAAAGTCACAGTAGCCTCCATCATCAAAATAGAGTATTAGAGCATCAGATACAGACGTTTTGAATTGAAAAGTGAGGTCACTTCTGGTGCTGGCATCCCAGCGGATATAGCGAGCCCACTGGCCCTCAGAGCCTGTGAACTCCAGACACAGGCCCATGCCGAGACGTGTACTCAGCAGGAAAAATACAATAGCTGGTTGACAAAGGGGAGGCATGGTAAAAATGTATTTTTATTCCACAGTACTTTAGGCTAAGAATACATTTCAATATGCCTTCATTAAATGCCCAAGTTGCTTAAATGATTTGCCATTTAGATGACAAGGGCATTACAGGGGAGTCAACATATCCTTTAGATGCTACAGGCATTGGTAATTAAATAAAAAAATGATCTGGCAGCATCCAAAAAGAGCTACTCAACTTGCTCTGCTAATGTTAAAGACGCTTGCTTGATGACACTGCTTTCAACTGCTTTTTGGGTTTAGAAAATAGATCCTCCATGTTTGATTTTACTTCATAGTAATCCCACATAGCTAACCACAGCATTGGGTATCTTCACGTTACACCTGTGAAAAGGAAATTATAAAAATTAATTACATGATTTGTACAAACATAACAACAAACAATAACAACCAAAAACATTTTAATCTTTACTGTAGCTCAGTATGTTAAAGATACATTTCACCACACCATTGTAATATATATGTCCTAAATAATAGATCCAAGTCTTAAAACTCTTTTAGTAGTTTCTCTTTTTCTTATGACCACCAGTCACAAAGAGGCTTTTACCTCTACATCTAATCAGAGAACAATTTGATTTTGGGGAAAGCAGAATTGACATCACAGTCCTTTTATTGTCATATTAGAATTACTTTACACACCAGCACACTGTCCAACACATTGAATGATTATTTTTGGAACTTCCAGTTACCTGAAACAGTCACTCACATTTTATTACAGCTGATAACAACTGAAATGGAAAGTCAAGAAACAACAAATTGTAAAAACATATGTATTACACTATATGACTTATCCTATGTATGACACTACTCCCTTAGATTTTTTAAATTGTGATTTGACCACAATTTATCAGACATAGTGGTTAAATTGAGCTGTAGAGAGAAGGCATCCATGTGTATAATTTCATTCCTCTATGCCCTTGCTGTTGCTTTGGCATGGTAGACAATGCTCTCCCCAATAGTAGAAGTTCCACATAATGGAACACAATAACCCCCTTAACCACCTGCCTTGAATAGTTAATCTCCCTCTGGCAGCGAGCTGTTGAGCTCAGATAACTGATACCAGCAGTGATGCATGCAGTGTCTCCTCTAATGACACTAGGCCTTTTCAGTGTGACAGGGGCAAGTCAGCACTCAACACAAGGGATTTAGAGAAAGCAAATAATAACATGCAAACGCAGAATATGAAGACTGTGACGATGGTGGAGAGCATACTTTAGTTAAACAGTACATAACCAATTCTTTTTACTGACAGTGCACCTAATCTGAATCTTGCAGAACATGACAGCCGCCATTCAGCAACAGTCACTCTACATTCCCCAAGGGGTTTCTCAGAATCTTAATACCAAGCTATCTGATTTCACATGTGTGTCAAATACAATAAACAGGGATACACAGTTTAAAAACAGCATACAACCAATTACATAAGCCCTTTTTAATACTATTTTTATATGAAAGTTGTCCTTTGCTTTTACTCCAAATTATAAGGTAAATTGACAAACAGAAATACTCCAAAATGACTTCCAATAAAATCCTTTGCATTGACTTCTCTCGAAAGTGAAGAAGACTTGTTTTCTCTTGTAAATCTGGCATTTTTGGAGACATTTGTTTGTGTCCTTGACAGAGAATATACTTATGCACTGTCTAAAGAATAGTTACTACTTATTTGCTTTATTTAACAGATTTTGCTCAACATTTTGAATTATACTGTGTGCATAGCAGATAGATAGATAGATAGATAGATAGATAGATAGATAGATAGATAGATAGATAGATAGATAGATAGATAGATAGATAGATAGATGGTTGTGGCTGTTTTCTTCCTCCTGTTTCTCTTGTTCTTGTTAATCTAACTGCACCCGGAGGACCTGAAACCCAGAAATACGACGCCGTTTGTCCTCCTCGTACTGCAGAAGGGAAACTTGTGCAGAATGTCTATAACGTGACGCCGTCTTTTATTACAAATGCAGGTCAATGTCCCAGTGCTTACGATGAAAGCAATGAATACGAAAATGCAGTTTAGATAAGAAGCTTGCTCAGAACAGCGCTGTTAAGATATACATTATTGCATTACGCGGTCTAAATGAAGATGTGACCATGTAAAAAGAAAGCCTAATGTTATTTCAGCAGAGCCCGGCTGTCCTCTGGCTCAGCACATCCTGTATAAATATAACCGCAGAGCGCTCCGGTTTTACCTTTAGGGGAACAGCGTCTCCTCGGTGCTCCTCGGTGATCCTGAAGCCTGTAGTATCTGTAGGAAACGTGTGGGAGATGCAGTGATGTGTGAAGGTCAAATCCAGAGCTGCAGGTCGGGCAGAGTCCGCGCGCTTCAGCATCTCTGAGCTCAGTCCTGACCGCTACACCAGCCCGTCCTCCCGAGCGCGCGCCGCCGCCGCTCCGCCCACCGACACTGGCGCGCGCAGCTACTACAGACCGGCGGTAAGAGCAGACCCCGCAGCGCACAGACCCCCGATAACCCGCCCAGCGCCCCTCTCAACATCAGTCCGCCGGGTCTCATGTGAAGCTCGCGCCAGTCTTTCAGTGTTACGGCTCGGGGAGGCGGCGTGCCTCCGGAAGTGAGCCCCTGAGACACGAGGACCAATAATCGAGGTCAGTCCAGTTCGGATGCAGACACGGCCCGTGCTTTCAGGCTTAAGTCCCTCTCTTAAGAACCTACAAATGGTCCTTTATCTAGAGCATAGTAGGTATAGAGTCTGAAGAAGAGGCGCTTGATAAACACAAATCACAGAGCTGATTCAAACACTGCTGCTTTAAACTACTGGACAGGCCTGCAGCGATAAAATCTCTCTATTTTTAATTGTGGTGACATAAAAATATTTTGGAAAGAAAACATAACATCCATATGACTGTTGTGTTTTCAATTATGTGATTTGTGCTGTTTTTTCATTTAAGTATATCTTTAACAAATCTGTAAAACAACTGTTGATGAAGCAAGTCATAATACTTATGTGTCAGACGTTTGCTGTCATTTTATTATTAACTCCCAAAAGTTAGTACACCCCTCACATCGTTTTTGTAAATATTTTATTGTATAATTTCATGGGACAACTATGGAAGCCCATTTCCGCCACCTGAAGAAAAAAAAAATGAGATAAAAAGTCATCTCATAATTATGACTTTCTATCTCATAATTATGACTTTCTATCTTATAATTATGACTTAGTATCTCATAATTATGACTTTCTATCTCATAATTATGACTTAGTATCTCATAATTATGACTTTTTATCTCATAAATGTTTTACTATCTCATAATTATGACTTTTTTATCTCATAATTATGACTTACTATCCCATAATTATGACTTTTCTATCTCATAATTATGACTTAGTTGAGGACGAAAAAAAAACGTCCTCAACTAAGTCATAATTATGAGATAGAAAAGTCATAATTATGGGATAGTAAGTCATAATTATGAGATAGTAAGTCATAATTATGAGATAAAAAGTCATAATTATGAGATAGTAAGTCATATTTATGAGATAAAAAGTCATCTCATAATTATGACTTACTATCTCATAATTATGACTTACTATCCCATAATTATGACTTTTCTATCTCATAATTATGACTTAGTTGAGGACGTTTTTTTTCTCTTCAGGTGGCGGAAATGGGCTTCCATAGACAACACTGAAGATATGACACTCAAATATATGACACACAGATAACTAAAAACACACAGCTGTTAATGTCTTAACTGGCAACAAAAGTGAATACACCCTACATAAAAAAGGTTAAATTGTTCCCAAGTGTTAATATTCTGTGCTACCATCATTATTTTCCACCACTGTCTAAACTCTCTTTGGCATAGAGTTCACTGGAGCTTCAGAGGTTACAACTGGAATTCTCTTCCACTCATCCATGACCATATCTCAGAGCTGGATGTTTGAGACTTTGCACTCTTCCACCTTCCATTTAAAGATGCCCCACAGATGCTCAACAGGGTTTAGGTCTGGAGACATGCTTGTCCATCACGTTTACCCTCAGTTTATTTAGCAAGGAAATTGTCATCTTGGAGGTGTGATTGGGGTCATTATCATGTTGAAATTACTGCCCTGCAGCACAGGTTCTGAAGAGAGGGGATTAAGCTCTGCATTAGAATGTCACCTTGCATGTTGGCATTCATGGTTACCTTAATGGGCTGTACTGTCCTCACACCCAGCAGCCCCAAACCATGCATCACACGTGTCGTTGTTCTCCTCAGTGTTGTGCATAAATGTGTTCAATAAACAGCTGAATTGAAATGAACTAGTTTACAAATAATGAATGTGAACATGAGCGTCCTTCACTCTTACGTTTACGTCATGCCACATGACATCATTAAAACATAGAGCCGGATTATGAAGACCATACCCACTTCCTATCTCTTTTTTCACTTTACTTATATCAGAAAATAACCGCTAGAGGGCGCCGACGAGTCCAAAAGCAATGGGAGTGAATGAAACTAAATAATGATGTTGATTAAGTAATGGATGGGTAGAAAGGGTTCTATAAAAAAGAATAGCAGGACCATTCCACTGAACAGGTGCCATTTGCTTGTTGTAACTCTTCCTAGTTAAACTTATATATATATATTTTTAACTCTGAATCTAATAATACATATATTTAACTATTCAAAACATGTACTGGTCAACAGCAGGCAGCTTTACTTAAGTTTTACAAGGTTTCTAGGTTTACATTTTTCTCAGTCCTGTTAGCAAAACTCATGTGACATTTAAAAAGCATGTTTTAAAAATTAAAACAAATTCCTTTGATTCTCTCCCAAGAAAGCATTCATTTTACATGATATATATATTTTTTAAATCACTCTATATTAGGGGTGTAACGGTACGTGTATTCTTTACGTTCCTTAATGGTACAGGGGTCACGTTTCGGTTCACGTAAACACACGCAGAATACACAGTACACAGGGAGTCTATAAGAGACTTGTGTAACCAATGAACATAATGCGAAACTAATGTTCACAGGAGTGCTGCACTTGGCGCTGCCCTGAAATCCCTGAAATTAATGTGAATAATAGTTAGTGTAAACCACTTTTATTTCTGTTTGGTTCATCATTTATCCATTTGTTTAATACATTTGGGTTTGTGTCTTCTTGAAAACTGGCTTTGCATATTTTAGAAAAATACAATGTGCATGCATATATAGTAGGGGTGTAACGGTACTGAAAATTCACAGTTAGGTTCACACCTTGGTATAAACCTCACGGTTCGGTACATTCGGTACTGCCATAAGAAATGAATGGTCATCTGTCGCATTCCAGTGTGAACGCAGGGTCGGGCGCTCAAACTGTTTTTCTCACTCACTCGCTCTCATTTGTGCTGTCTTTCCTTCTCTCCCGCACCCTTTCTCTCTCTCTTTGTCTCATGTGTGCACCCTCTCTCTCGCGCGCGCCCTCTCTCTTGTAATATACTTGTAATATAAATTTGTTCAAGCAGGTGAAGTAGTGCTGTTTGTGTCATTGTTTCAAGCATTTAATAAAAGTGCCTCATTCCAACATTCCATCTCAAAAAACACAAAACATGGTTATAATGAAGTTTTATTGTTATTATGAAGTTAATAAAGGTGAGGCTATACAGAATGCCCAACCTCTTCATGTTGTCCACCAACCGCACTAAAAATGTACCGAACCATGAGGTTTATACCAAGGTGTGAACCTAACCGTGAATTTTCAGTACCGTTACACCCCTACTATCTATGCATGCACATTGTATTTTTCTAAAATATGCAAAGCCAGTTTTCAAGAAGACACAAACCCAAATGTATTAAACAAATGGATAAATGATGAACCAAACAGAATTGAAAATAAAAGTGGTTTACACTAACTATTATTCACATTAATAAATCAATGAACCATGCCTGTTACTGGTTCTTACTCCTGTTACTGTTAAAGAAAAAATATACACTGGTAAACAATTGTTGAGTATGATATTGTTATTGTAATCAGTAATAATGCTTTTTGTTGTCATTTTTATTCCTAAATGTTCCAGGGTGTTAAAATATTAGTTTAATAACACATTTTTCTGTTTGCGTTAATTGTTAACACTGTGAAGGAGTACAGTTAACTCCAGCTGAGAGCTATATTTTACTCTAGATTGAATACATATTTTAACTCCCACAACAGTTCAGATTTAACACCTAAAAATTGTTAAAAACTCCCAGAAACTTAACCTGTCATAGAGTGTTTTTGATGGTCACGCATATACACTTAAAATGAGTTGATATTACCTCTCAGGGACTTTATTCCAAAAAACTGAATTTGCTCTGTGCTGATGAGTCTAGTGTCCAGCTGTCGTTTCTATGCTGTGGTGTGCTGGAGAGGAAGCATGAAGTAGAGGGACAAGATGCGTCTGGACTAGCTGGTCAGGCGGGCAGGGTCTGTGGTTGGTGTGAAGCTGGACTCCGTGGTTATTGTGGCAGAGAGGAGGACACTGCACAAACTGCTCTCCATGGATGATGATCACCCTCTGAACACAATCTTCATGCATCATAGGAGCAGTTTCAATGGCAGGTTCTTCAACTCCTCCCAGTGGAGCCGGAGGAGAGAGGAGGAAAGATGACGTCAAATGAGTCTCATATGTTTTTTAAATCACAGCCTATTTTTTATCTGTGTAATAATCACTGTCTCTGTACAACACATACATCTGCAATCTGTGACTCTCTGACATTCTGTACATTTGCACTCCTGGATATTTTACACTTACTGTACATTCTGTACATTTGCACTCGTGGGCACTATTGACTCTTTAAGGTACATCCTGTACATTCACACTCCTGGACACTACTCACACCTAACTTAAATACAATACTTGCACAGGTTTATGTTTAGTATTTTCGTATCTGCAGATACCTGCTATCTCTTATACTTAATGTGATTAAGTAAAACTTAAGAAAATGTGATTAAGTGAATTGCAAATGTATTCAGCCCCCTTTACTCTGAACCCCCTGAAGTCACTGAATTAGTTAATAGCTGTGTGTAATTTAGTCTTAGTATAAATACAGCTGTTCTGTGAAGGCTTCAGTGGTTTGTTAGAGAACACTAGTGAACTAGTGAAGATCAAGGAACTCACCAGACAGGTCAGAGATAAAGTTGTGTAGAAGTTTAAAGCAGGTTAAAAACATATCCTAAGTTTCAAGCATCCCAAAGAGCACTGTTTAATCCATCATCCAAAAATGCAAACCTACCAAGACATGGCTTTCCACCCAAACTGACAGATCGAGCAAGGAGAGCACTTGTTAGAGAAGCAGCCCAGAGGCCCATGGTCACTCTGGAGGAGCTGCTCTTCTTTATGGAAGAGTGGCAAGAAGAAAGCCACTGTTGAAAGAAAGACATAAGCAAGGCTGTTTGTACAGCAAGCATGTGGAAGATGTTTCTGTGGTCAGATCAGACCAGAGTTGAACGTTTTGCCCTAAATACAATATGCTTTGTGTGGCTGAAAAGTAACACTGCTCATCACCCTGAACGCACAATTCCCACTGTGAAACATGGTGGTGGCAGCATCATGCTGTGGGGATGCTTTTCTTTAGCAGGGACAGAGAAGTTGGTCAGAGTTGATGGGAAGATGGATGGAACTAAATACAGGGTAATCCTGAAGGAAACCTGGAGGAGTCTGCAAAAGATTTGAGACTGGGAAGGAGATTTAAGACAATGACCCTAAACATACAGCCAGAGCTACAATGGAAATGTTTAGATCAAAGAATATTCATGTGTTAGAATGGCCCAGTCAAAGTCCTGACCTAAATTCCATTGAGCTTCTGTGGCAAAACGTGAAAATTGCTGTTCACATATGCTCTCTTTTCAACTTGGCTGAGCCTAAGTTATTTAATAAGGAAGAATGGGGCAAAAATCTCATTCTCTAGACATCGCAAAGCTGGCAGAGAGAAACCACAAAGCACTTACATTTGTAATTGCAGCGAATTTTGGCTCTACTAAGCATTGGCGTATGAACCGGGGGGGATGGGTGGGACATGTCCCACCCAATATTAGAAACAGGTGGATTTGTCCCCCCCAAAAATGATATCGTTTCGCTCAGATCAGCTGTACTATTAATGAGGAGACAGACCGGACCAATCACGAAGCCGGTTCAGGTATTAAGTCCCGCCTCTCAGTAGAAACAGCCAATCAGCTTGCTGGTTTTGCGGCGCGCGGAGGAGAGGCACTTTGCTGTTGGGAAGCCCCTCCCTCGCTGTGAGATTTAGCAGCGGAATCGGGATGCAGCAGCTTCAGCTGATTTTAAAACAGATCTGGATATACGGGGATGTTTCTAAAAGAAAGGTAACGGTAGGCTAACCACTTCCACTGTGACGATATGTTTCTGATAGCTGGTTAAAAATACACGTCTCTGTATCAACACACAGATCAAAACCCACTGTGATTAATAAACTGCAGCTGTGTTAATGAGTTAGCTTAACTTTGGAATGAGCTAGATTGGGGGTTAAAGAAAAAAATAAACTATATATGTAATGTTCTACTTGACCTGTACCTGATCAGCTAATCACTGTTTCATTTTCAAATAATTTAGTATTGCAGGACTTACTGTGAGCTATAATGAACGAAAATTCAGTTAGCTAACTAGTTAGCTAGAAGCTGGATGTAGTGGATAGCCAGAATTTAGTACAGTACTTTGTGTTTGTAGTTTAAAGCAGTTTCTTAACCCTGATCATCACTGCCCTAAAATGTGTTTTCCACCTGGTCCAGCTGATCAGCTAATAAACAGTAATTTACTGAGTTTACCTGTTAAAATCCTTTAGCCCCCTATATGGAGCCTAAATTAATCATGTATATCCAGTAGTGTATTAAACACATCATACCACCACTTACTTTATTAAATGCTTTTAAACAGAGGAAGCTCTAGAATATGCAGAACAGTGTTAATATGCAGTAGAATATGTAAGAACAGGTTTGAGAAACACTTCTGTAACGTGACTTCTGTTCATTTTTAGTTCAGAGTAAGACCACATATCCTGACGTTTATAAAAATCTCTATGAAGCGTAAAGTTACATTCTTTTACATAAAAGGACACCATCTTAAGAAGAGCTCTCAGTAAAAAAAAAAAAAAAAGCGCGGGAGAAAATGTAAATATACAACAGAATTGACATGACATAATAATAATAATAATAATAATAATAATAAACAAATCTGTTATACTATTTTAAATATTAGGTGATAACTGATTATTTTTGTCGTATGTATATAATTCAGACATTGCATGCATAATTTTTCTAACAACAGTAACTGTAATGTGGAGTAACATGTTTAAGTTGTAAAATCACCTTATAATAATAATTTACTTTTAATTAAAAGTAATTTCCACAAATGTTCTAGGAAACTATAGGGTGGGCTTGGGTTCATATTGACAAATGTGTCCCCCCCAATATCAAGCCCACTCCTGCGCTCATGCTACTAAGTATTAATATAGGAGGGATGATACTTTTGCACGTCATTTTTATTTAATAACAATTTGGAGAACCATGTATAATTTTTTTTCCACTTTACACTTATGTAATACTTTGTGTTTGCCTATCATTCAAAATTTCAAGTTTTTGGTTGTAGGGTGACAAAATGTTGAAAAGTTCAAGGGGTATGAATACTTTTGCAAGTCACTGTAGCTCTGGGAAAAAAGAGACCACTTCAAAAACAGTTTCTCTGCTTTTGCTATTTATAGGTACATGTTTGGTAAAATTAACATTGTGGTTTTATTCTATAAACTACGCACATTTTTCTCAAATTCCAAATAAAAATATTGTCATTTTGAGCATTTTTGCAGGAAATGAGAAATGGTCAAGTCAAACCTTTCAAACTTCAAATAATGCAAAGAAAACAAGTTCATATTCATTTAGAAACAACAACAGTACTAAGGTTTTATCTAAGGAAGAGTTCAGAAGCAATAATCAGTACAATAACCACTAAATAAATGGCATGTTTCCACCTGTCTTTTACACTGCTGGGTGACCTTATGCCACTCCTGGTGCAAAAATTCAAGCAGTCTGGGAAACTGAGATCCGGTCTCTGAAAGCTACTCTTCAAGCAATACTTGGTACACAAAAGTCTGGCAGACAGTCCTATCTAAAGTAAAAGGGATACTGAATGCCAAGCCACTTGTTTACATGTTTTCAAATGTGGCTGATTCTGACCCTGTTACACCCAATAGCTTGTTAACGGGGTGGCCAGATTCAGCCTTGCCTCAAGCAGTATACTCAGCCTTGTAAAAGATGGAACCATAGTCAGGCATAGCTGACCATTTATGATCACATTTCATCAGAAGGTACGTGCCTAGTCTCCAGCAACATAAACTTAAGGCCTTAAACAAGTAACAGGAGTGATGATTGTTGATCAGCACCTGCCTGAATCTCTGTGGCCTGTAGATCTATTGACAAACACTACAGCCGGAGCCGATGGGAAAATTAGATCTGCAACTAAGTTAAAGATTGGTCCCACACACACACCCAGCCTCCAGACTTGTTCATCTGCTATCTCTTACTGTGAGAGCTCATACACCATGGCACATTTTCTTAAGTTTTGCTTCTTGGTTTGCTAGTTCTTGTTTCCTCGTCACTGTACTGTCTCTGCTAAACCAATATACAGTATATTAAACACGCACACACTATTAAAATGCATGTGTGCATAACTTTTGCATTATTGAATACAATGCTTGGATAAATTCTATTTTAAGCCGTTTATTTACATTGTCTGTTGAGTAGCGGTTACTCAATCTACACGGCTGTTGATCAGCAGTTCTTTTAACAATGAAGCACCTTTATTAATTGTTCAAACTTCAAAATTGGTACATATGTACAGTAATCAGTTTGTCTAATTGTGGAGCTACAGAGAAATGTGCATTTGGGTCCATAAATAGATCCATCAGAACAGGCTGGATTGTTTCTAGCTGGATCTATAACTTTGTTCTAGACTATCAATTGACCAAATTAGGTCAATCATGACATAAAATCTTTTATATTTTTTTCAGCAATTTTACAAAAACAATAATAATGCAAAGATTTTTTTTTTTTTTTTTAAAGGTGCTGGGTCCATTTGTGGATGGTGCTATGGGTGCCATCGATCTTCTGGCATCTATTAGTGGAAATCTCTATAAATGTTCATTATCTTTTATCTAAGACTAATGAGACATCTTTGACTCTGAAGACTGCTGCTTGCAGCTATACGGTGAAAAAAATAAGAGCCCACTTCATAATGAATAGTTTCTCTGATTTTACAATTCATAGGTATATGTTTGAGTAAAATTAATAATGTTGTTTTGTTCTACAAACTACTGACAAGACTTTCAAATAGAAATTTACAACATTTATTTGCACAAAATATATGCCAAAAATAATAAGATGCAGTACTTTCAGACCTCAAACAATGCAAAAAGTTCATATTACAAGTAATATAACAAGTTCATATTAATTAAGAAACAACAATCCTAAAGTTTTAACTCAGGAATAGTTCAGAAATCAACATTTGGTGGAATAACCTTGATTTTTAATCACAGCTTTCATTTATCTTGGCATGCTCTACTCCAGTCTTTCACACTGCTTTTGGGTGACCTTATTCCACTCCTGACTGAAAAATGTAAGCAGTTAAGGTTGTTAATCATACTTGTGCTATTCAGTGTTGACCAGAGGAGGATGGGTTCCCCCTTTGAGTCTTGGTTCCTCTTAAAGTTTCTACGTCTTGATTTCACCTTTGGGTTATTTAAGAGCTTTAGACCAGGAACTCTGTAAAGCCAATTTGTGACAACATTCACAAAGTTTTAGAACATGACTTATTTTCACTCATGTGTTTATTAGATAGCTTTGCAATATGACAACTGGTGATCAACAGTATCTGAAGCACTATTACTTTAAAAGAACAAAAATAGCAAACCTCTAACACCTAAATCATACTATGGAGGGGTCCCATTACTTTTTACAAATGCACCTTGTAGCTAGGTCAGTAAAATACACATTACATCCAGTTTAGTAGCTGTGTGTACCAAAATCGGTCTTAAAAAATTATTTGTAATATCTTGTTGATATATTACAGAGCACACTAACATTTTTTCTCCACAGCTTGCCCCATAACTCGGGTCTGTTTTACATTAGTCAAAATTAGCCCAAAATGTATTTTTGCACCGGTCACTCCTTCCTGCGCTTCTTCTCATGGTCATAGTCCTTAGAGCGGCCACTAGCGGACGGCCGTTTGGAGCCACCGTGTTGCTTGGCTTCCTCCAAGAACTTATCCAGACCGAAAGGATCCTCCTCAAACTGGACAGGTCCATCCCTGCGAGGTCCATGGTCAGTGCCAGAGAATTCCCTATCAGGTACAAACCTAAGGAGCAAAGAACGGACATCCATTAAGAACAGGCCCCTATATCCAGTCAGTAAAACAGCAAATCCTACTCTTCCACATATGAACAATCTTAATTTGCAGATACAGCTGAGAATGAAAATTGCTTGATTACCTGCTGCTCTGCATAAGTGTGTCCAGGTCATCTCCATACATATCCTTGTCTGCATTTTTGCTGGGCCTGTACATGTTCTGTGCCATGTCTCTGCCACTCTTAAAGGGCTGGTCATACACATTATATGTCTCATCTTCTCCTCCAGCAAAGCCACTATCCATTCCCTGTGAGAAATATAGTAAACCTAAGGTTAAACAGAAGCCAGCTTTGTTCACATTACCTGTTTATTAAGTACTGCAACAATAACTGCATATTTCTAAAATTGCAAAATACTAATAAAGAAAAGTAGATTAAAAATACTCCATGACCCTGCATTTACTTGCAGGCCTGTGCAAGTAGGGTAAACATTGTAGAGCCAATGGAAATTTTACCCTGCTCTGGTTGAACAGCCTCTGGTCATACTGAGCCTCACTGGAGGTGTGGGGGTTGGGCTGGCCCAGCGCAATCAGTTCACTGATGTCTCGGTCTTGGTCCCGCTGCAGTTTAGACCTGGTAAAGACACGGAATCACACCAATATCAGTGGTATGTCCAACAGTTTACACCCATTTAAACACTAAAAATATAGAAACATTTTTAAATATTGTTCAATTTACTGTAGCTCAAGCATAGCTTTTAAACAGGTTAAATTAAAATTTAATTCAAATTGAAAAATAAATAAATGTAACTAAAGCATGTACCTTTTATCAGGGGCTGCTCTGGAGATGTTTCTATCGTGCTGTCTCTCTTTCCTCCTGTCATGACGAATCTCATCACGCTCTCTGGCTTCACCATCCTCACCACCTGCCAGCAGAGGGAATGTGTGCGTGACAAAGTCTCATGCCATTCAATTTGCCACACAATTATACAGAAGGTCCTGCTGATTTTTGTTTGGGGCATTAGGACTTTCCTTAAAATCACAGACAGGTACTGTTTATTAGCAGTATTAACACGAATTTAACTGGCCACAGTGAAAGCTTTCTTAATTGGTCATTAAATTAAATTAAATGATTGCTAGTTACTTATATAAAGTAAAATACATTAACAAATAGTCCAATGTTCCCATCAAACTGGTGCATCTGAACTGACTGAATCAAATCAGATACAGCCCTGTTGTACATAGCAACAAACAACTGTATGGATCACAATACAAGCAATGTTGCTTTAAAAAAAAAAAAACAAAAAAAAAAAGTTTACAGATAAAATTAGTTGCTAGACGCTTTCTCTTAACATTCAAAATGATTTTATTTAGTAAAAACATACAGATCCAGAATGGAAACAAATATTGGATTCACTCCAACGTAACGGCTGCCTCACTTAAGGTGGAACAGAAAACCTGGAAAATGCTAGCAAGCTAAGTACTAGGTAAATGCTAATTACAACTTTATGTAGTTTTAACAAAACAAGAAAAAAAAGAAAGCAAGTTTTGTTCCTGTCTTGTTTATGCAACAATTAGTTCAACAACATGCATTTTAAAAAGTGAAGTGGTTTTCTGCTCACCTTAAAGCCACAGCTGTAGTTTAGCAAGTTTTAAACTAAACTAAACAAATTTGCAACATTTTACATAAAAAGGTGACATGTGGGCTGTTATGCTTTTAGTCATTAACAGTAGGGCAAAAAAGTTTGATAAGCCCTGGTAAAAAAAAAAGGTCAATTTAAAGATAGCAACGAAAGCTCATTTTTATCAAGACATTCGTGTTTACGAAATTAGCGTATTTGACCCAAGCACCAATTATTGATAAACACCACAATACCTTTTTCTCCATGGCCTTTGATCCCTGCTCTTCTGTCTCGCGCCATCTTCGCAAGCTCCCTAAGCTTCTCCTCCTTCTTTTCTTTTTCCTTCTGTGCCATCTTCTTTTCCACCTGGGCGCGCATCTCCACTGCTTCTCTGGCCTGAAAGCATAATAAGGAATGAAAGCATGAAAAGAATGAAGACTGACACTTTGGATCATCAAACTTTCCTAAGCACTAAAAAGAATGTTCTTTCATTGGAGTCAAACGAATGCTCTAAATGGGCAAAAGTATTGATATCTACAGTCTCAGTTTGTATTATATTTTATTTCAATTCACAGGAAATAATAGGGAGTAAGCTACCTAAAGATTTTGGACAATGTTGAGATTTCTTTGTGCACTAGAGGAACAGTGATGTAAAAACAGAAGAGGGTCTTAACTGTTTTTACAAAGTTGGAATAATACTATATTTATCGCACTATTAGGCGCACTTAAAATCCTTTAACTTTTCAAAAAATTGACAGTGCGCTTTTTAATCTAGTACATATGAATTTTACCAGTCAGGCTGTAAGGAGCCACTCAGCCAAATTACAGTGTTATTCAGAAGTTCAGTTTAGTTCTCCTGCACTGGGGCTTGAGTAGCATTAGCATTAGTTGCTAACCTCCATTTCCCTGTCTCGAGGTGTGTATTATCTCAGTAACTAAGCTTACTGTAAATGAACAAAAGCTCTTTACTTTTTTTTTTTTTATAAAGTTTTGTATCCTTAGCTTAACTTAATTAGCTACAACCCACCACCACCCAGCTGCGAGACCTGCTGAAGTAGAAGTTCCTTATAGTGTCTTTTAAAATGTACCTTATAATCTGGTGTGCCTTGTGTAAGAAAATAAACGCTAATTAATGTGCCTCATAATACAGTGCGCCTTAAAGTGAGCAAAAAACGGTACTGATAAAAAAGAAAAGAAAAAAGAAACGGCATCATTCCTCCTATTAAACTATTACAGTATAGAAAGTATGTGAGTCATAATCCCCAAAATCAACAACAATTGTTCATCACTTAGTCCTTATTGTCCACCTGTATTTTTTTTTGACAAATATAGATAGATTACCTTTCTATCTGCAATGTAGAGAGCTTCAGCTAACTTTGCAAAGTTCTCATTAATATGAACTGTCTGAAGACCTCTTCCATCAGCAGCAAGACGTTTATCCAGTGGGATTGTGTAACCCTGAAAAACAATAATGAACATTTATTTTGCCATTCAGAAAGACAACAGAGTTAAAGGTAGATAATTGTAAAGGCAGACAACAAAAATCTGCTGAAACCTTTGCGTTCTTCCAGTTGGAAATGCATGGAGGAATCTTCCACTCCTGTTGTTCTTTCACCGTCATCTGAGACAATAAGAAAGTTAATTAATAAAAATTTAAAAATGTATCCCATGTAATGAGCAAATATGATGCTGATTAAATTATGGTACTCACCTTTCTACTGGGAGAGTGCATAACTGGAGCAGGAGGAGAGGGAGGTCCACGAGGAATTTTCTTATTAATTCTATTCAAACAGACATATGCAAGACACCTTACATACTATTCCTGATCTTTATTCAGTTAGCAAGTAGTTAGAAATTACTTACTGGTACTATACACTAGCCCATAACTTTTTACATTTAAAATGTACACAGTAACATAGTTCACCACTGTGGGTCCTGTGACGTACTTAAAACGTGGGGGTTCCATTGGATCTTTTTGCATCTCCACCATACGGATGACCCTTTGCTTGGCCCCCGAGTTGAATGCTACTCCCTGCTGAGAAGGTGTGTACCTGTTGCAAAGAAATAATAAGTTACAGAATATCTAGGTTGAACCACACAATTGACACCACAGTAAAACATACTTGTGAGGTTTGAATATTACCGTATGTACTGTGCTGGTGCCTGTTTATCTGCTGCACGTACAGGCATTGCTGCAGCAATTTTCTGGGAAACCTGCTTGTCCAAAGCAGCTCTGGTCTTCTCTGTAAGCTGAAATAAAAGAAATACATTTGAATATATGTTACATTTTCATTAAAGAAATAAATTTCAAAACCTTAAAATCTTACTGAAAAATAAGGTTTAACAACATTACAGCAAAAGTACTAACAAGGAAATTACAGTCATCCCCCAATTAAAATTCAAGAACATTATTTTTAATTAAAACCAAAAACCAAACCAAAATTCATTATAATCAATTATTACTGCATTATTATCCACTGACAACCTGTAAATGCTTACAAACAACCACTAACATATCTCACCTCTTTAATGGCCTCTTCATCTGGTCTCTGTAACTCTGGGGCATCATCATTGAGCACTTCTTTAGGAAGCAAATCTGTGTATTTACTGAATATAACCTGTTGAAATTACACAAGGTGTGAGCATACATTTTATAATATGATAAACAATTCTAAACTGTTCTAACATAAGATGTACCTTATCCTTTCCTTGGCTTTGTCGAGCAATTGCATCATACTTTATTTTGCCCTCAGCATCCACCTGTACAGCAAGGGCATTGGATGTCTTCTTTTTTCTGCCCATCTCCAGTGGATACTGAGCCACGTGGATCTCAGGGAATGCACCACCATCTCCAAAATCCTTTAAAATAAATGGTAATTTTAATATGTTTTTATAGTACAAAATGAAAAGTACTACATCACAAACTATTTGAACTCATTTAATTTAATATGTTACAAGCAGATAAACACAGACACACCTCAATACTGCGGGGAACCCATCCTTTTCGAGAACCATAGGGAGGTGGTTCTCTTCGAGTGAGCATCAGAGATGTGGACTGGGACCTCTGAGCTCTGGTCCTCTCTTCTGACTCAAGCTGGTCCTGGGACAGCTGAGTGGGCGCGGGTAAAAAACTGTAAAACAAAGCATATCTACATTAAAAATACAATACCAATCTATCTATTAACAGTCCAATAATGTTCAACTGAGTACACTTATGGTAAAACATGACTGTGTGCTGGTATAACTGGCATAAACTGACAAAACACTCAATGTAAGTGTAATGTAATATATATTTTACACTTACATTGAGTGTTTTGTCAGTTTATCCCGAGAGAGACAGACAGACAGACAGACAGACAGACAGAGAGACAGACAGATCGCTGAACACCGTTTTGGCTGGACGGATATCTACAGTAAGACTAGCTTTAGCTAGCCTAGCGTGCAGTAACTGTTATGTTTCTGTACACAGTTCTAATCTGATATCTACATTTTAACTATAGCTAATAAACAAACGACAGCCTTGATTACAGCTTAATCTACCCGTGGGTTCATGACCGGGGAAGAAAGTGCGTTAGCGTTAGCTTGCTAAGCTAGTTAGCCCTGTAGCTAACTGGCTAAAGCTAGCGGATAAAATAACAACTAACTTAGGCCTTTCAGCCAAAAACGGATTGCAGTAGAGAACCAGAACACCCCCACAGACACAGTTCTGTGAGTAACCCGCCGACAGTGCTAACAACAGGGTAACAAAGCTAACCGGCTCCAGAGTGACTCACCTGGCCAGAGACATGTTTTCTCTCTTTGTGAAAAGCTTCAGCTCAAGACTGGAGACTCTCAGCGCAGACCTTTCTCCCCCGAGCTCCAGCTCCCTGCTAAAGTCTCGCGTTATTAAAACACGTCAAAATAAAAGTCCACACCAACACCACGCAATCTCTCCAGAGGCGAGTCTCTCACCCAGGGGGCGCTATAACATCAGCATCTGCTATCTCGGTAAAGTTAGTTTCATTTTTCGGCGCTAATAAATTTTAAACGGAGGGTGAGATCCATCTGATCCAGATGATACTTACATAATCAGGGCAGTAGGACCACTGAGACAGACGCACATCATTCATTTTACTGTTTCGGGAAAATGTGCGCAACGCCTTTTAGCGTTAATACCGAAAACTGAGATAATATGCATGTAGTTCTAGACCACCTCTGCATCTGTAAACACTCATTCATTTACCTCCAAATCACTTCAGTGCCTAAACATGCCAATGTTCTCATATAAGAATAAATGGCTTTAAGAAAAAAAACACACCAATAGCTTCATATCCTTTAGGATTTATACACATCAAAATAACGGGAATGTTCACTTTAAATCATGGGGAAAACTGCACACCCATTAACATTATGCAAAATGCTTACAACTCCCTCATATATTATATTTTATATGTTCACGAATTCAATAGCATTTCAGAAACTGTGTATGACAGCTGGGTGGAAGCAAACACTTTGCTTGTGGTTGTCCATCGAATCCGAGGATGACGTCCATCTCTGTCTTCTAGCGGTGAGTTTTCTGAACAGTCCAACATGGATCCACAGATTCTATTGCATAGTGTTTGTTTGGCTGCCAACCATTGGTGTGTCTCTCCAGAGCACTCTTTGTTGTCTTCTTTGTTGTCTTCTGGCTGTCTATTCCTCCTCCAGTGTTTGGGTTCCAACTAGGCACAGCTGCCACCAGGTGTTGCGATCAGCAGCCATATCTTCCAGATCTCCAGGTTTGATTTTACACCTTTTAAGAGCCATTTTCATTTGGTATTTAAAGCGTTCTTCTGGCTTCCTGCAAGACAAATTATATTTTGGATACAGTGCCAATTGCACTGTATATAACATTTTATATATTTTAGAATTTTAGAGAGAGTGCGCATTTCTAGCGCAGAAAAACGGGCCAAAGAGTCTAAAAGCGGAGAGAGTGCGCATTTCTAGCGCAGAAAAACGGGGCAAAGAGTCTAAAAGTGGAGAGAGTGCGCATTTCTAGCGCAGAAAAACGAGGCCAATGAGTCTAAAAGTTGCCGTAATTAAGGAGTTTAACATTAGGAGACATCATGAAATTAAACATCAATTTGAAAAATCTTAGTTTACACAACACTGTCAAAGATAAAGATAGTAAGCCAAGTAAAATGGTGTGTAAATGAAATAATCAGGAAAAAAGTATTATTTAAAGTGGTATATTTCATTATTTGTTTTATTACAGAGTGTGGCCCTTGACTTCAAATATATTTCTCCTTCTGGCCCCCAGCAAAAAGTTTGGACACCCCTGGTGTAGGGTACTCCAATCAAAAGTGTTGCAGTACTGAATACTACGTACTGGGCAGTGTGCAGTATGCAGTACATACTAGTGCAGTATGCAGTATGCAGTATAGTAGTATGCCATTCCGAATACAGCCCAAGACTCAGTCAGAGGAACCCATCCTACTCGGGTTGACCTGCTCAGTACAAACAAATAACAGAACAAAACAACAGTACAGAGAATTAATGTGAACTTTAGCTAAAATAAAAGGTACTAATTTATGAATATAAAAATGTGATAAGCACAAATTATAGAGCTATGGCCAATACAGAAACAGATACTGAGTGTGTTAATGTTAATCAGTGCAGGGCTGCAGAGCCGGAGTAGAACACAGCGGGCAGTGGAGAGCCAGGATGGGAACAACAGGAACAGGGCATCTCCATACATTTAAAAGAAATAGAAAACAGAAAGGAAAGAAAGAGAAAAAATCAGGAGTTAGAAGGGTTGTGTAATAATTCTGATGAGTAGAAGGACATGGCTGATTCTGGAAAACTGGAACCACAAACGGACACATCCAGGCAGACCGGCCGGGCATCTCAGCACATGTGAGAGAGATAGAGAGAGAGAACAGAGAGGGGAGGGAAGAAAAAGGGGTTAGAATGGTTTTTAAAACTCAGCAGCTCAGGACATGGGGAGAGAAAGAGAAAGCAGATGATTAGGACAGGGTTTATATTTGCTGGATAAGCTGTAAGAGGAAGAAAATTGTAATGAGACATTACTCAAAAGCTTGAGCAAATAGAAATGTTTTGAGTCTAGATTTAAAGATTGAGAGTGTGTCTGAGTCCCGTATATTAATAGGGAGGCTATTCCAAAGTTGGGGAGCTTTATAAAAAAAAGCTCTTCCTCCTGGATAGTTTTTTCTAATGCGCGGGACTAATAACAGGCCAGCGCCTTGGGAGCGGAGTGAACGCGGCGGATTGTAAGGAGTAAGAAGTTCCTGCAAATAATGCGGGGCCAGACCATTGAGGGATTTATACGTCAGGAGGAGTATTTTATAATCTATACGAAATTTAACAGGTAGCCAGTGTAGGGATGAAAGAATAGGTAATATGATCAACCTTTCTGGTTCTAGTAAGCACTCTCGCGGCTGCATTCTGAACTAGCTGGAGTTTATGAAGTAATTTATGTGGACTTCCAGCCAACAGTGCGTGTTTCAGTAGTCCAGCCTCGAGGTTATGAATGCATGCTTCAGCTTCTCAGCATCTTCCAGAGAGAGTATACTGCCTACTGATGTTTTTACCCAGCGGTAACATGTAAAGAGTAATGGACACAGTATTGATCCCTGAGGGACACCATATTTTACTCTAGACTGATAAGAGCATTCTTTATTTAAATAAACACACTGGAATCGATCTCTCAGATAAGATCTGAACCAGGTAAGGGCAGATCCTTTAATTCCTATAAGATTTTCTAACCTATCAAGCAGAATAGCGTGATCTATGGTGTCAAAAGCATCACTAAGATCTAGCAGTACAAGTATAGCAGTACTGCCCCTATCAAGAGCTGAAAGTAAATCATTAGTTACTCTAAGTAAAGCTGTTTCACAATTTTTTCTAGGATTTTGGCTACAAAAGGAAGATAGAATTTGGTCTATAATTAGCAAGCTCACTGGGGTCCAGATTTGGTTTTTTGATAATGGGCTTAATGACCGCCAATTTTAGAGAATTGGGTACGTAGCCCATGCTAAGAGATGAATTTACTATTTCTAGTAATGCCCACCTTTGGCAGTGCCTGTTTAAGTATCTGTGAGGGTACTGGATCTAATATGCACGCTTTTGATGAGTTAATTACACTAAGTAAATATTTTTCTGTAACCAGGCTGAAATACTCTAGGTGTGCCTCAGAGCTGGAGCAGCATTCATTAATATCTATAGGTACATTTTGGGAGTAATACTGAATTTTTTGTCTAATGTTATTAATTTTATCATCAAAGAACTTCATGAAATCATTACTATTAATGTTGGCTGGGGTAACGGAGCTAGTTTGTTTTTGACTGCCGGTAAGTTTAGCCACAGTAGTGAAAAGAAATCTAGGGTTGTCTCTGTTTTTCTCAATAAGCGCTGAGATATACTGGGATTTTGTTTTAATTAGGGCTTTTTTGTAGTCTGTGAGACTATGCTGCCATGCGAGCTGGAAAAATCCCTAATTTGTTTATTTTTGTTGGCTCTACATGATCCAGGTTAGAGCGGAGCACAGTTTGTAAGTTTTCTGTTATGTGCTCGAGATCATGTTCATGGGACGGAAGGGAGATAGTTAAGTCAGGGGGTTTATTTACAAAATCACTAGCAATTGAGGTTGTTATTTTACGCTTGCTGATATAGCGGGGTGGGAGGAGGATATTTTGATTAAAAACTATTTCAAACATAATTAAATAATGATCGGATATCGAGTCATGTTGAGAAAGAGTAACTGTATTCTCAGCCTCGATACCCAGTGTCAAAACTAAGTCTAATGAATGACTACATCGGTGAGTGGGGCCAATTACATTTTGTTTGAAACCTAGAGCATCTAAAACTGATTTAAATGCAATTTTAGTGGATCCTGATCCTTTTCAAAGTGGATATTAAAGTCTCCAACAATTACGACCTTATCAGAAAGAAGAGTTACTGCTGCTAGAAAGTCATCAAATTCACGGATAAAATTTGAAGAGGACGATACAGTGTTATTAGCAGGAACAAATGCTGTGTTTTGGAAGCAGGAGATGGGCCTGATACTTTAAGACTAAGAACTTCAAACGACTTAGCATCCAATTCTGAGTTTTGAGTTATACCTAACATTGAGTTATAAATTGTGGCAACACCACCGCCACGACCAGAGCTGCGTGGGTAACTAAAATAGCTAAAACCTGGGGGGGTAAACATAGACATAGTGCACACAGACATAGTGCAGTAAGGTGATTATCAGTAATAATATCATTAACAATTACTGATTTTGGTGCTAGCGATCTTATATTTAATAGCCCTAGTTTAATACGGACGCTGCTGGTACTCTGAGAGACGGATGCTGTTGTTTTAATTTTAATAAGATTATTAAAACAGATTTTCTGACTTTTTCGATTTCGAGCGACACATGGGACACAGTCTCAATCCTACACAGTAAAAATGCACTTGTATCAGAAAAAGGCACATAATTGTAACTCACGGCCTTATGAACAGGAAAGTGGCAAGATAAATCATCAGAAGAATGTATATTACTAAACTGCCCATTACTTAGACCACTAACCTGGCCGGTATGACTGGTTAGAGCCAGTCAGTCCCGGCATAGCACCGCCTCAATGTTTCCAGAGAGGACGGCGGATCCCAGGCGGCTGGGGTGAGGCCCCATATCCTTCATATTTATGATTTAGTGCTAAATCTGTTGCATATTCAATTTTATAAGTTTTAAAATGTAATAGCATTTATACTGCATTACGATGAACAATAAAAACAACTGTCTATGATACAGCTTGGTGGCAGCAAACATGCACACTCTTTATTTGGATACCTGGATAACTGTAAATTCAGACAGAAAAGTAGACATGGATTTATGAATAAAGGTTGAACAGTCATGTTTTTACTGTTTGTTTCTAAATTGTACTGTTTATCCACATCATCAAGGTAATTTTTAAACATTATTCCCTATTTTATAAGTGTGAATTCTTGTTATTTATTAATATTTTGAAGAGAGGCAGATATATGAGGCAAATGTTTGAAAAACTGTGTTTATAAATTACAGAACAGTCTAAAAAATGGTTAATCAAATCTTAATGTTTATACATTATTTTAAATAAAATATGAAGGTTCTTGTAAACTTATAGTAATATTCTGAGTATTATAAAAAAGAGATCCTAGAAGGCACACCTTATTATCAGGGGGTTTAAATGTTTTTTTGTCTAATTTGCATTAACTCTGATATGAGTTAAACTGTGGCTTGTCTATTAAAAGAACATGTCTAGAGTTCCAGGTCTCCGTGCTAACCTAAGCTCTGGTCAGAATGTTTTTCTCATGAACTCATTCACTACTCATTATATATCTTTGATTATGTCACTCTGACACAACACCACCATACTGCACTATGGTATATATTGCATATTGTAGCGTACATTGTCTGTACATTACATTTAGTGATGTATTATGGGTGTTTGATAGTGAAGTATATAGGGAATAAAATGTAATGCTGAGATTTTAAAGAGCAATACAAAATGGCTGACACAATAAATAGGGCTAAACAGATGTAGTTTAATCATTACAATAAGAAAAAAAATTGTAGCCAGAAGACATGTAACACCGTAACATAATCATAATGCTCACATCATATAACAATAGAAAATTTGAAACAAATTCCATTTAAATGGTCATTTCTTTTGACTGTTTGTAATTTCCGACAGGTGCTGATTTTGTTTTAAATGACTGCAATATTAGCACAATATTATATATTTCAAAAAGTTAAACAAATCTACCATAAACAAACCATATGTCTCCAACTTGAACAAATATTTTGTTTAGGAAACTATTCACAGATGGCAAGGAGGCTGGACGTAAACACACCTGACAAAGATTGCAAGAAACAAGGACAGAAAAGGAACACATGGGGAAGAGAGTGGCTGGTAACAAATGAAACACAGATGGGAACATTAATCAATAGGGCAGAGACAAGAAAGAAACAAAACAAAAAACAGAGCCATGTGCTAGATGAACAAAAACAGAGATATGACTAACACATAGACAGGACAAACAAGGGACAAAACTGGACAAAGGCATGACAGAAACCCCCCTCAAAACCAGCAACTCCTGGGGTGCATAAAACAAGAGCAACTAACAGTGCACACAGAAGTGTTTGCTCTGGTGAGGCCTGGAGTGCCCACCCCAGAAGGGCAGGTTTTAATGCCCCTGTATTCAATGAGGTACTGGTCAGATTATTGGGAGAATGAAGCCCTCACACTCTCCAGAAGTGAGGGGAGCCACCGACACAGGAACAGCATTTTAGGGGACGCAGAGATGCAGGGTGTAAAGGAGTGGACATGGAGAAACCAACGTGAAAAAATGGCGGATAAAATAGCAAATGGTCAAGACTAAGAATTGTTGGATGCACAGTATATAGTATAGTATAGTATAGTATTCTGTATAGAATTTATTTATGCAGTGGTTAAACATGTTATAAAAAGCACTCAAACAACTGAAAAATAACAGATTTTAAATCTGCAAAATTATAAGTAAGAGTTTTGCCATTTAAGCATTTGTAAGTAATTTGCTTTCCATCATTATTATTAAATAGATAGTATAAGTAGTAATATATAGATAGAAAGAAGTAATTATTAACTGTAAATGTATAGTAATAAATAACTGTAATTTTTTATATGATGCTGTTATTATTTATTTGGTTATATGCATGCCAACTCCAGCACTTTCTATTCTGTTACATTGGTTGGTGTAATGTAGGACTATGAGCTTTTTCCAATTATTATCAAAAAAAAAATCATGTAACCTTAAGATACTTAATAAAGCTCTGTCTCTGTGTTCCTCTCTAGGATCTTCTGGTACACATAGTTTTTCATAGGATTAACAGGGCTTTCAATTTAAATTAGCTACTCATCAAGTGAGTAAACATATATTTATATCTCACTACAATAATTAAACTTGAATTTGAAATAACAGTAAAATACATTACTTCGCGGTAACGACTAGCATCCAAACCAGGATGTATTGCGTCAATCCTGACATTTCATCCAATTTCAAAACACCACAGAGAGTAGTTTAACCTAGCTTTATGCACCACTAGCTGCATTAGCCTAAGCAAAGCCTGTTATACCTGGAAAATCGCACTGCTCCAAAAATATACACCCACAGCAGGATTTACTTCTTTACAGGTCCTAGTAATTTACTGCTTAGTTTAGCAGATAACATATACATCTATATTTGAGTAGCCTACTGTTTTATCTTGTTGCAGCCTGATCTAGATCTCAGTTATGATGTGCCCTCTTTGCTGTCAAGGGAAGCCAGTAAAGACTGGGCAGGTGCTGCTGGTAGGAGAGGCAGAGAAACCTTTGAACTCACTGCCAATATTCACTCGTTTTATTCCTTCTTTGATCTCTGAGCTTTTTTTGAGACATGCTGAGGCTTTTTAAGCTGTGTAGCAGCTGAGGTTTAACTGAACCACTTGCACAGCTTCCATGCTGCAGCACTGCTCGCTGTTGTGTATTGGCCTTGGGGGTGGAGTTAGTGATAACCTGCACTTCACAGTCCAAACACGAACATACTGACTTAAGCACTGCTGACAAGAGCTGCCAGTGCTTTAACTTAGTTTGTTTCCTTAATATCTGATGATACATCCTGATCATTTTATCATTTAATACTGAAAATATAATCCTTATTGGTCCTTTAAAACTGTAAATGTAAACAACAGGCCAACACAGCCCAAAATCACACCAACAAAAACTCTGATGAAACTTTCTCAAGGAACAACTACCGCAATCTAATTTTTGACACGTTGTTTAGTCTTGTTAGAGACAATCAAAAATGATTTGGCTGACTATACTTCAAATTTTTTAGTCAGCAGTGATCACGCCTCGGGTTAACCTTAAAAGCTACATATTGCCTCTGGGAAAGACCACGGATCCATCTCTGAACTATACATGCACATCTAGTTCCATGAGAATGTCATTAATGGTTACCATTTGATCGCGGTTAGGCAACATTTGAGCAGTGAGCTCCATACAAATTTTAGAAACGGAAGATTACTTAGGGTGTTGGCCTAAATTGATCAGATCTACAAAATAACCAGAAAAATAAAATATATTTAACATTGTAAGTTTGTAGCAGCTGTAAATAAAAGTAATAAAATAAATTATCTTTCTAAATGTATCTGAACACACCTTGAAACTTCACTTTTACAGTTTTTAAATTTCCAAATAATCACACAGTAAATAATGACCTGCCAATAAAAATGTCAAACTGAGAAACACTAAAAACAAATTAATTGACAGTGACATTGCTATGTTTTGCTTTTATGCATCATTACAAAGCTTTTCTACTTATATACATGATCCTGTTTTATACTACACATATGTGGACAACATCCACCAGCATTTTAGTACACCACTCATACACTCATACACCACTCCTAAACCAGTTTCGCAACACAACACTCTAGATGAAATCGTGCATGCACAGGTGACGCGTGATTAATGCTTGGAAATCTAAAAGCATGTATCATAAACTGCCTCAATGTCCAGAGGTCAGAGGAAAAGATCTACACTGAAATCTTCAACCCTGGCCATAGAACAGGCTGACAGACATATATTATATATTCAGTGAGAAATGCATTGAGACATCTAATAAGAAATGCCTGCATATAAATCTAATTTTATAGAAAGTGGGCCAGGCACCAGTATTAATAAGTAATAATATCTGGTGTGCATTGCAGTTGTCGGACCCATGGGTGTGTGGCCCCATGTTGTGCGTTTATTTTTTCCTTCGGTGTACATGTAACTGTGTGTGTGGGACTTTTATTTTGAAGGGTAGACCCGTAGGACTGATTACCCCGGAACCTGAGCGGCAGCTCACGCTGATGGACAGATGACTGGACCAACCAGCCTGCATGGCTGCCGTAAGCGTGACCAATGGGGACGGTAGAGGGGCGGTACTGCGGGCTGCTTCCGGAATAAACACAGCTGCAGCCAACTACTACTAGGCTTGTTCGACTTAACCCGGCGCTGCGCAGTCCGATCGCCGCCTGGCTCGGTATGGTGCATGCTGGTTAGTTTTTTTGTCCGACTTGCGTCTGCGCCTTCATCACGTGACGATGACTTCCGGCGTTATAGTCCCGCGAGTGAAATCTGCCTGCAGCCGTCTGACCCAGGCGCTGCAGTATGGAACGCCAAAAGGCCCAAAAAACGCCTGGACCAGACGCCTTTTATCGAAAAGAACGGCGTAAAATACGCCGTTCTGTGTGGGTTTTACGGCGTATGATTTCACGACGCCGTTAAAAACGCCGCTAAAAGCACAGAAGACGCCGTTTCCCACGGCGTTTTTCGACCCTTTTGGCGCGGCGTACAGAGTAAAAAGCGGCGTTTTAGTGTCTCTCTTGACGCCGTAAAAAGCGGCGTAAAAAGCGGCGTTTAATAATAAGATAATGAGCTCCAGCTTCCAGTTTTGAAAGCCAATACATTTAAACTCTGTTCAGCCAATGCTCTTACAGAGAGACTCAGTCCAAAGCAATTCACTGCAGATCCGAGCTCCTGAGCTCTTCAGACACAGTTTTTTAGACACAATTAACAATATACCATCTATAGACATTCCTGCTGGTGCTCATGCCTTTTATTAGTCTAATATTTATGCTGTATCAATGTAAAAATAAACTCTAGGTTTAGGTGAAAGCAAAATGCTGTGCAGCTCCCCACTTTTTTTTTTTATCCAGACGGAAATCACATCACCTTGTCAGTATATCACACATGAAGAACCCTATTGTTGCAAAAACATCAGGGTTTCAATAAATGAATTTATTAATTTATTAAATTAGTTACAAATTATATTAGGAAGCTGATTCTTCTTATTTTTATTCTTATTAAAATATTATAATTATACAGTATAATTATAATATATTATATATATATATATATATATTATAGTATATAAAATGATATATTATAATTATATAATATTATTATTATTATTATTATTATTATTATTATTATAAGATGTAAATTATTCTTAATTTACTATGAATATTATTGTTTTGTTTTTGTTTAAGCATAATATTATTAATATTAGTTTTTATGCTTCAGCAGATCCGGTAATTTTTCTATTTCCATAAGGAAACAAGTAATGTCATTTACAGACATAGACTTACAAGTTACATATTTATTATATTTATATATATTATTATATTATATTTACTTCAGTCGCTTAGAAACCTTCATTAAATTATTAATCTGGCTCTTTACTTTGGAAAATCTATTCAATATCCAAACTCATTGGCAAGCCCCACGCACATTATGAGTGTCAACTTATCTCATCATATTCTATTATTATGTAACATAAATTAGCTGATAAACATACAGGCAGTACAATACACAGTATTTATTATAAACACACAAACTGACCAACAGCACCACAGCTAGCCTAACTCACTCCAGTCTAAATGCTGGACAGCCTGGATCATTAGCTTAAAAAAGCGCTGTTTAATTTTGCGTGCGTGTATGCATTTTTCTTGACGCGGCTCCGAGACAAAGTGGATCAGATCTTTCGCGCTGCGTGGGGAGATTGATTTCGTTACTAAAATTCTTTAATTGTAGTATACTTTAAGATTTGAATATTTTTAACATATTAGAGAGACACTTCTGTAAAAACAATTAAAACATCCCTAAAAGGGGGCTATAGCGACGTTCCTGTGTATAGACACCTATTCACGGTTTGCGGATGTCTAATCAAGTCTTGTCATTTATTTGCCCTAAAAAAGGCCTTTAAATCTTACTGTAAATCCTTTGAATTTAACATTGTTGTTGTGTACTTTTTGCAATTTTCATATTTTCATAATTTTGTCTCTGGTGGTCTTAAAAATCATTTATTTGCACAAACAGGGGCAAATCAGCCTGGCATTAATTATATATATATATATATATATATATATATATATATATATATATTATTATTTTTTTTATTATTTATTCTTATTAATTCTATTTTCTTACTCAATGTTGTCAATCCCTTTTAAATTGTAAATGCTCGGCTACACTGGAAATGATGTACTCCCGAGAGGAAAAAAAGGTTTATTGATTGAATGATTGAATGATCGGTAAGTTGAGCTATCCAGTGATTGAGAGTGTTCTTCGTGGAGTATAAATTTAGCCGTCATCCTTCTCTCTACCAACACCTCCGTGTCCTTGAATATTCAGCTGTCGGGGTGTTTTTTTAAAGTGTTTTTTGGTTTATCACTGTATATCTTATAAACATTTACGTTTCCTTACATTTTATGATTACTAACACTCCTGTTATTTAGATCCTTCAAATAATATGAATACTGATACAGTACCTGGCCAAATATTTAAGAGCTAATAAACCAAGAAACTCTTGTAATATAGCAGAATGACCCTATTCGCTATCATTTACCAAACGTAGCCTAAAAGAAAAACACTATTAATTAATAAAATTCATGCACAAGGGGCGTCCCTACTACTATTAATTTTATTTAAAATACATTGAACAGCATAAATATTAGACTAATAAAAGCCATGAGCACCAGCGGGAATGTCTGAAGAAGGTATATTGTAAATTTGTATTTAAAAACTGAAGAGCTCAGGTTCAGGAGCTCGGATCTGCAGTGAATTGCTTTAGACTGAGTCTCTCTGTAAGAGCATTGGCTGAACAGAGTTTAAATGTATTGGCTTTCAAAACTGGAAGGTGGAGCTCATTATCTTATTATTAAACGCCGCTTTTTACGCCGCTTTTTACGGCGTCAAGAGAGACACTAAAACGCCGCTTTTTACGCCGTCTCATTGCACTGAGACGGCGCTCTGTACGGCGCGCCAAAAGGGTCCAAAAACGCCGTGGGAAATCATACGGCGTATATTACGGCGTCTTGAAATCATACGGCGTATATTACGGCGTAAAACCCACACAGAACGCCGTATTTTACGCCGTTCTTTTCGATAAAAGGCGTCTGGTCCAGGCGTTTTTTGGGCCTTTTGGCGTTCCATACTGCAGTTGCTTCCCACCAACTGCGGGAGCCTAGAGCCGCCCTGATGACGACAGAGCTTAATCCCCATTGGTTAGAAGATCCACCGACACCTATCACGTGTGAATCTTTTTATTTTAAAATATATATCTCCCCTTAAAAAACACAGTATTTACACTGTCATATCTAGTAGCAAGACAGTTCATTTTCATGCAGTATTCAAAAATATTTATTTGTTCATAATCTGCATTTTATATCATAATAAAGCTCAACTGCTATCATTTTTACTGTTTTATAAAGCGCCCTGAACTGCTCTTATTAATTATCTTTAAACCTACATAACTATTATACTGAGATCTACTTTTCTTTTCTTCTATTGTTTTTGTGTTGTGAAATGCGCTAAACAATTAAAGCTGTGTAAATGAGCATGATGTATTTATTTCCAAGAACAAAGGACAGAAAAGCTGGTCTGCAAATAAAAATTTAATCCCATTATTAATTTAGTGCTACACAATACATCTGTAACATGACAGTATGTTTTGTGAATATTTATAACAAGTTTTTATCTCAATTTAATAACACTCATGTTATCTCTGTTTCACTTTTGCGATTTTATTCACACCAGAAGTAAACAAACAGCGCATTCATCGCGAGATCCTGTGTTGTTCACGTGGGCTGCAGGTGGAGACTGTCCGACCTGACTTCTTCGCTCCTCCACCCCGCCCACCTGCACGCGGCTGCTCTCGCTGACCAGCAAGGCGAGGCGCAGCCGCATCTCGAACAAGCCTAATGACTGCAGCCTGCAGGAGGGCGGAGTTGGACGTCCAGTGCGTCCAGCCCCGCCGACATTGTTAGCGTCATGCCGTTCAGTCCCGCCCACTTTGTCAGCATCATGTCTTAGGTCCGCCTCTGAACGGAAGTAAACAATGAAATCAGAGTTTAAAGCAATAATCAAAGACGGGGTTAAAAAATCTGGCAGGACAAATGGGATAAGGAGGAGAAAGGCAGGCATTTTTATAACATACAAAAAGAGGTAAAAGAGGAAAAACAGGTCACTATCACGGCAGGAGGAAACCTGGTCCACCAGGCTAAGGTTAGGACATACAGAACTGAATAGTGGACTTCACATTATAGGAAAACATGAGAATGGAATGTGTCCTTATTGTAATGAATTAGAAACCGTAAATCATGTACTTCTTACATGCAGATATTACTCTAAAGAGAGAGAACGTTTTAACAGGGTAACGAAGAACTCAGTTACATTGGAAAAATTATTGAGTTTGTGTGGTACAGAGGCTACAGTTAAGCTGTCATAGAATTTATAAAAGAAACACAAATTATGATGGCTAATAACAAGCTAATGATGGCGGCGCGCAGTAGTGCAGCGGCTACTCACGCTCCTAGCGAACACCCTTTTTTGAGCTGTTTTTCCGTCGGTTCTGAACCCAACTTCACGCACCCCACGCGTGTGAGTTATAGCAGGACCGAACTTTTGAGGATTATGGACAGTTTGGTCAGTAAAACAGCAACTTTGGACAATAATATCCGAGCTACGCTGGGCGTGGGGGAGCGGATCGCTGCAGACAAAGGGCAGGAGGAGGCGGTGCCAGCGGCGTCAGAAGCGAGGTAAACGCGGTGGTGTGCTAGCCAGGCTAAAGGCTAATGCTAACCGGCCCCCGATTCCGTCGCTTTTCCTGTCTAATGTCCGCGCTTTGGATAACAAACTGGACCTGCTGCGGCTGAGGATGAATGTTTCTGAGGAGATGAGGAACTGCGCTGTGATTTGTCTCACGGAAACCTGGCTGAACCAGACCATGCCGGACTCAGCCTTCCAGCTCGCCGGCCGGCAGCTCTTCCGAGCGGACCGCAGCCTTTTATCTGGAAAATCCCGGGGGGGCGGTTTGTGCGTCTACATAAACAAAGGTTGGTGCACAAACTGCGTGTTGGTAAACAGCCACTGCTCCGAGGCGACAGAACAGCTGACTGTGAAGTGTCGCCCTCACTATCTGCCTCGTGAGTTTTCGGCGGTGTTCGTGATTGCTGTTTACATAGCACCGGATGCTAATGCTAACAACGCGCTGAAGGAGCTCCATGACAACATCAGCTCGCTTCAGAACAAGCATCCGGACGCGTTCTACGTGGTAGCGGGGGATTTTAACCACGTAGAACTGAAGAACACGCTGCCGAGGTTTTACCAACACGTGAACATCCCAACGCGAGGTAATAATACGTTAGACCGCGTTTATTCCTCCGTGAAAGACGCTTACAGGGCATTCCCGCGCCCCCACCTCGGGCTTTCAGACCACATCTCCATCATGCTGGTCCCCGCATACCACCCCCCGCTGCGACGCTCCAAACCCACACAGAAGACCATCACTGTGTGGCCCAGTGACGGCGACGCTGTGCTGCAGGACTGCTTCGGCTGCACAGACTGGCAGGTCTTCAGGGATGCTGCTGAGTGTGAGGGGGAGCTGGATCTGGAGGAATACACATCTGCTGTTCTTGGGTACATCAGCAAGTGCACTGAGGATGTCACTACCACCAAGACTGTGACTTGCTACCCCAACCAGAAGCCCTGGCTGAACGCAGAGGTGCGTTCTCTGTTGAAAGCCAGGGATGCTGCCTTCAGGTCTGGAGACCCAGACGAACTCAGAAGGGCTAGAAGAGAGCTGACTGTTGGAGTTAAGAGGGCAAAAGCTGCATATGCTCAGAAAATCCAGGGACACTTTTCCTCCCAGGATCCACAGAGCATGTGGAGGGGCATCAAGTGCATCACGGACTACAAATCCAACGCTGCACAAAGCTCCAAAGACCCATCCCTGCCTGAGGCTCTCAACAAGTTCTACGCCCGCTTTGAGAATCCTGACACCCCCCCCAGCACCAGACTCCCACACTCACCAGGAGAGGAGCCCCTCAGCGTGACACCAGCAGAAGTAAGGAGAACGCTGAGAAGGATCAACCCCCGAAAAGCTGCTGGCCCGGACAACATCCCCGGACGGGTGCTAAGAGACTGCGCAGACCAGCTCTCGGACGTCCTGGCCGACATTTTCAACGCGTCCCTCATCCAGGCAGCTGTCCCCACTTGCCTGAAGACCGCCACCATCATCCCAGTCAGACCCACATCAAAGCCACCATCAACGTCACTGTGGATCCACACCAGTATGCATACAGGAAGAACCGATCCACAGAGGATGCCATCTCCTCCGTGGTCCACACTGCCCTCACCCACCTGGAGCAGAAGGATTCCTACGTCCGTATGCTCTTTGTGGACTTCACATCCGCTTTCAACACCATGATTCCACAGACCCTGATAAATAAACTCTCCTCACTAGGACTGAGCTCTTCGCTGTGCAACTGGGTCCTAGACTTCCTGACCAACAGGCCGCAGTCTGTGAGAATTCACAACATCTCCTCCCCCACTATAATCCTCAGCACTGGCTCCCCTCAGGGCTGTGTGCTGAGCCCCCTCCTGTTCACACTGCTCACATATGACTGCTCACCTCTCCATCCAGGCTGTCATATTGTGAAGTTTGCAGACGACACAGCAGTGGTTGGATGCATCACAAACAGAGATGAGTCCAGCTACAGGCAGGAGGTGGAACACCTGGAGGGTTGGTGCAGAGAGAACAACCTCTGCATCAACGTAAAGAAGACGAAGGAGATGATTGTGGACTTCAGAAGAGGCCAGCATGCCCACCTCCCCCTGCACATTGGAGGATCTGCGGTGGAAGTGGTCGACAGCTACAGGTACTTAGGGGTGCACCTGAGCAGCAACCTCACCTGGAGCAACAACACCTCCACTCTGGTCAGGAAGGCACATCAGCGGCTCTACTCTACTGCCTAGTGTAAAGGGCAGTTAGCGGACTTTAAATATAATGTGCCGCGTCGTCCGGCTTAAATACTGTGTATACACTACAAGCTTGCGAGACTGACAAGGCGTGGCGTGGACAAAGTGGGTGGGACTGGACACGCTGGACGTCCAACTCCGCCTTCCCGCAGGCTGCAGTCAGTACCCTCTCGCTGCAGCACTATGGAAGAGGGAGCACGGGAACGGGAACCATCCGTGGCGTGGATGTGAAGCGGCGCGCGGCAGACACGCAGTAGGCGAGCGGTAGCGGTGAGAGGGCGTGAAGGACCCGGCCGTACCAGGCCGTAAGCTTCATAGCTTAATATGATGTGTTAATATGATGTGCCGACGAGCCCTACACAGGGGAGCTGTGGAGCGAGCAGCGCCAGCAGGAAGCGGGGGAGCTGAGGCAGCGCGAGGAGCTAGCGCGAGGCTACCGCTGTGGGATTTCACCCGGGCTTGGAATATACGTCCTGGGAGTTTGGATTACCCGACTCCCGGGCTAATTGTGAGTATATTCCTTTGGGTGTACTATTTGCTTCTGCTGGTGGCTGACTGAGATAATTTGTGGGATTTAGAGTGATTCGTAGCTTGTGTGTGGGCCAGGATACTGCTCTCCTTTCTGTTTGCTACAGCTACCTCGTCTGTGGGAGACTTGTGGGGTCAGCGTGGAGGAGAGCGAGTGTGGATTGCTGTGCCACGTGTGAGAGCCGCGCCGCCACGTGCGAGAGCCGCGTTCCTGCTGCCATTACAGATTTTATTGGACTGTTGCTGTACCTAACCAGAATCTACATTTTAGTAAGGGGGATATATGGTGTGGGAAGGGATTATAATATTTATGTTGGTTTAGATTTAATTTGTTCCCTTTTTTTTGCTCTTTTGTTTGATAAATTGGTTATTCGTTGGAGTAATCATTCCCGATATTGTAATTATACTGACTACTCTCGGGTTGCTAGGATCCATTGAGAGCGACTGCATAGCCTCGCTTATGGTATGGGGGAAACTGTGGGAAATTAGCTACTGTCCTGGGGTAGCCTACAGGAGAGTCACCAGCCCTTGTAGAGTACTTGGAGTACTATTATCGAAAAAAGGAGGATTTTGTGGGTTGTGTTGCATTATTTATTTTTGGCTGTTTGTTTATTTCTTTTTCTTGTGTTGGGTTATATCCTTTAGTTGGTATTTCTATTTTTATTGTTAGTTTTTTTTGGTCATTTGGGTGGGATTTTAGTGATTGGGCTAGCCCTGTGTTGAAAATTGTTATTGAGCAAATTGTTACATTTTTTTGTATTGTCCCCTTAATTTTAAATTTAATAAATTTTGTTAAACTGTGCTTGTGAAGTGGTTATTCGGGTGCTCACCCCCAGAATACAAGGAACCTGTGTTGTGCTAAATAGTAATTAATTTTACTCTATTAACCTTGGAGTTCCTAGGACTCCACCACTCCTAGGTGGCGTAGTCGGATTAAAAGTCTCTAAATTGTGACTCGGTGGGTGTCACACAGTGTTTGTGTGTATGTGACTTTTAGCTCCATATTCAGATAGTATATATAATAGTCCATATAGTCAGCTATTCCCTGACTGCTTTTGAATAAAAAGAGCCCGTTGATCCTTCAGCTTTGTTTGTTTCTGATGGAGAAGATATAGCAGGTTTGTAGAAGAATAAACAAAAGTAAAAGTGGAATGTTTTGCTCATTCCTAGGCATCCCAGAATGAAACTGTGGCCTGGGTTCTCCAATTGAAACCAGATTGCCACACATGTGAAAGTTTTCTTGCCAGGCAGATCGGTCGACTGTCCCTGGATGTTACTTGTTAAGGCTGAGGAAAAAAAGGAACAAAACATTTACATTTGCAAGTTAATTTTGCCCTGTCGAAGATATAGCAATGTATGATATAGGCATTCTGATTGCCAGGCCAAACTGCAGTTTGGGGAATTTATGGAGTCTGGTAGTTTTATGCTAGTAAAGACAGCTTGAGTAAGCTTTAACTATTGGGATGTCAAGATCGACACATCATGTGAGGCAAAAGAACGTGTTCTTTTTTTACTCATCCCTGTACAAATTGCAACACAGATTTCAGCTTCCAGAGCATTAAAATACTGTGCGATTATTTTTTTTTTCTCCTTCCCCCTTTGACATATTGTTAAATTGATACAAGGCAAATGATTTCCCTTCTGTCCTGGATCTAAGTCAAAGTCTAAACAAAGTAAAGAAAATAAGACAATAAATACTGTACAAACATCCAACATGTACTGAAGAATTCATACAAAGTATTTGCCATAACTGATATTTAAAAGAAATACTGTAGAAAAATCCCTTCACAATAATAACATTAACAAACAGTATACAGATTCATTTGAATATAATTTAAATAAAGTATCATCTTAATGTGTATGCAAATATGTATGTACTTGAAAAGCTATCTGAAGCACACACTTTAACAATATATTCAGCTCCCAGGCAACTTGCCTTATTCAATAACTTATTAACCACAGTAAAAACTGACAAGAATACAAATCACACACAAAACCTTTTTTTCTTTTGTGCTCCTGCATATCTACCTAAATTGTAGTTTCTAATGAGGCTTTAACTGAAGAAATAAGCAAATTAAGCTATTCTAAGTTGGCAGTGAAAGTTACCCTCTCTAATATCCCAATAACCCAAAGTCTTTATGGATAAGCCTGGTGTTCTTTGTCAGAAAGGAACTTCATTAAAGCCTGGTGACATTAGTTGACCAGGAATTGGAATTACTATTGTCTCTTTTTCCCCCACAAAAGAGAACTTTTAAAGTCATTTTAGGAAAAGGTTTTAACGTTTGAAATTCTAAATGTGTTCAGAATGGTCAACAGAGCTGTACATGACTTCACACTAATAAAAAATGATATCTAGCATTTAGAATAAAGTTATAATTCAAAATGAATATCCAGACTGCATCGTAAAAGTTTTTTTTTTATATAAAACCTGTTTTTCAATTTCTGCTACATTGATTACCACTTGAAAAAAATAACTGCATTATGAATATTAGAGTAGTTTCCAACTGAACCAAAGTATTACTGTTTATGCATCACTCTCTTCTCAAATTGTCTTTGGGAAAAGCTCCCAAACAAATAATTTCTCATGCCTACAAAAAAATAAAAACAAAAATTCTGTTTGATCATGGTGGATGTTCCTTAGCCTAAAGCTTTGACCAACAATTAAATGTGCTGCATGTAGCTTGTCTTGTTAAATAAATGACTAGCTTAACATGTCATAACAGATTTTTTACAAGACTGGGTGTGCTTGTATGTGTATCATTTTTGACTGCTGGTCAAACAAATCCTAACACTGAAAACAAAAATACACAATTATACTTAAAACATGTTGCACATTTTAGAGGTTGGAAAACAGCTGTAGGATGGTTTATGTGTGGAAGTAGGAAGGAATGCTGAAGTTGAAATTCATACAGGGCAGGTTTTGCAGTGTACTAGTGCATTGTATTAGTACTCCTTGGCCTCCTCAAGCTCATTTAGAAAAATGTCCTGGTGGGGGTTTTCAGGGCAGTGGAGGTCATTATTGGGGGGGCGCACAGCATGAAAACGGCTCCAGTCTCCCTTGCAGAGGATCCAGGGCAGTACGTCCACTTTAAAGTGCAGCTCAGGTGAGAATTCTGTGCTGATGAGGTTTGGGGTGCCTGCCCCTTTGCCCCGAGTGATCAGCTGGCCCTGGCTGTCGTAGCAGCAGTGCTGGGCAGCCAGCGTGGTGCCCTCTGCTGACAGAGCAGAGCGTAAGCAGCTGCTCGCAGAAGGCTTATAGATGTCCAAGTGCTCCTTCAGGTCACTGGCGTCCTTCCAGTGGAATGTTTGATTGTGGCCCTTGTCTTGCAAAGTGACCATACCTTGGAAAACCTCAGAGGGATAAATGCAGGGGCAGCTGGGCAATTCCATGAGGACCTGCTGCAGGTAGCGCTGGAGGAACTTGCTTTTACAGTTAAGCCACTTATCACAGCTGTCAATGTCTAAAGAATGATATGAACACCACAGATGAACAGAAGGTTAATAAACACAGTTTGAGTGCATGAATGCAAGTCTTTTAATTGTGCATATGTATATTAATATGTCGCTTACCTGTGCCAAATGGTTCTGTTCCATTCTCCATCTCAAAAGGGAACACATTTGAGATTGGGTTTAAATTATCTGTAAAAAGAAGATAAAAATTCGGAAACATTGATATAGATTATATATATTTTTGGTACTATCCATTATATAATTGCTGCTTTAACTTAACTTGAAAATGTACACACGCAGCTTGCCTTGATACAATACATTTTTGGCACCATGCGTGGTGCAAATGAAGGGCTATAGGGGTATAAAGCCCCCACAGTATGAAGCTGTGGAGCAGTGGAACAGGGGGAAAATTATAAATAAAAAGCAAATGTATTTTCTCACCTGGGCATGGGTCAAGATCACAACTGCGGGATTCAGTGGATATGCAAAAATCTCCACATGTGCGGGAACGTGTCTGATTACCATGGCCACAGGTGACAGAGCAAGAGGTCCAGCGACTCCATTCCTTTTTCTCTAAAGAATGAATAACATAAGATATATGTTCATACACTAAACAGAACAAGAAAACTGTCAAACTATGTAAAATACCCGACACTGGAAAGCCAGTGGAAACCACTGAGCAACCTGTTTGCATTTATTTATTGCATAGATTTTCTTTAGCGGCCTGGAAAACCCTGGAATTCCTGATCTGGTTTTGAGGCTAAGCCATGCTGAGTCTGGGGCCTGGCTGTAAAGGGATGAAAAGAGCAGCCGAGTGGCCTTTGTTAGGCTGTGTTCCCAATCTTTGCTCTAATTGAGCAACCATGGACATTGTTTTGTCCAGGGAAACAGCCTCATGCTGCCATTTGCAATTGCATTGGACCCTGCTTCAAAAATCAGCGCTGTCCGCTGAGCAGGACACATCCACATCAAAGTCTCTAGCTCTCACAATAGCCTCAGCAGCCAAGCACTCACTTTCAGTCAAGGCACGACAGCGTACTGCCCTCAACTCTTCTGCTTCTCACCCTCCACTTCTTTCTTGTTCTCTTCCTTTTTCACAACCTTATCACCAGCTATAAAGTCTTTTCATCTTTTCAACCATGAAATTGGTATTCTAATATTTGAATAAATACATTTACTCTTAAAATCTTATTGTTTTAAGCTCACTTTGATCTCATGTCTGCTATGATATCTCAATCACTGTGAGCTACATGGTTTCTATTTTACAGCAGATGTAGACATTAACAATGGACAAGTCAGCAGCTTTGCTCACCATAATAGGTATGTGTGGAGTCCCAGCCCAGGTTCCGCTGGCTGTCCCATTCACCATCAATCCCACCTAGCCCGCTTGGTAGGGGTTCTCCACTGTCATAGTCAGATGTGTAGTCCTCCTCTTTCTCTTCTTCTTTTTCTTCCTCCTCCTTCTCCTCATTTATGCCCGTCACTGCCTGCCTCATTCCGTCCTCACCTGAATCCACATCAGTGTAGCCCCAAAAGAGAGGCCAGAACAACATCTTACCACTGAGCCAGTCATTAACAGAGGAGGGGGAAGAGGAGGAGATGGGCCAGTCACTGTTGTGCTCTCTAACCAGATCCACCTCAACTTCCACTGGGGGGGTGTTTACCACTTCTATGGTTACCTATGATACAGAATTACATTGTTTTGGTATAATGGTAAAGAATATTAAAGGTTCAAAAGGCTCTACTAAGCAAGGCTATTCCATATTAATGTTAAAGGGCTGATGCTCAAGAAATAGAAAACATGGTCAGGGGTGTCAACCCTCATTCACAAAGTGTGGCATTCCAGCAAAGCATAGGCTCAGGTCATCAGTTGATGGTTGTTGGATGTTTAGAATGAAAACCTGCAGACACACTGGCCATTTATGGATTTGACACCACTGGTCCAGCGCAAATTAACAATATCCCAGCTAATTGCTGGAAGAATATCTACTGTGCATTGTGACCATTCTTACCTGAATGTTGGGGTTTTGAGAGCCAATGTCAGCCCTGGCCAAGTCAGGAAACTTCTTGAGATCCAATATGTAAGATTCCTCTTTAGACTCAGGCTGTGGTAGGAATCCTAGAGAATGATGCTGGGACCGCCAGCGCTGCTGTGAGCCAACCAACACACTCTGCACCTGATTTTCCTGTAGGTAATGGCCTTGGATAATGTCACTTGAAGCTTTTCGAATATGTGTCTTATTAGAAGAAACAAATAAAAACTTGAAAATGTTACTTTAATTCATAAGACCATTTGTGTTTAACAAATTGTAATTCTGGGACTATTGTCTTCCACTAGACAGGAACTTAACAGGGACCATACTAAAAGAGCAAGACATGAAACACACCGCACTGAGAGTTATTTTTCCACAATTCTTTCAAGCATTCTCTCAAGCATCATTTTGTGCAACTGTAAATTGCCCTACTCCCTTCTTGTATATTACTACATTGTCCATTCATGTTCAAAAAGCTTTCCCTCCTGCTAAAATGTAGCCTGTCCTTAAACAGCTTCATAGTGGGAGTATGCTCCCTCACCATCACTACCATGTAATTCCAGAACCTCAAAATCTAAACACAAATCCTTGAGTCAGGTCTTTAAAAACACATCAAACAAAAGCTCCATTAAACAGGCATTAGCTGATTGGTAGCCTAGATTTATAAATTCATCTACACCAATGAGTCCTCGCCCTGCCACAAAAAAGTAGTAGTAAATAGTAGCAAAAAATAAGAAAAAGAGAAGATATTAGTAAACTGTAAGTAAACAAATCAGAGGGGAAGTGAGGGTGGTCAAAGTTGCAATAACCTTCCATCACCAAACCATGGGACATTCTGCAATAAATAAAAAGGAAGCCATAGAAATAATCAGTGAGGTGATCTCATTCCCTGAGAGAGCAGAGGCTGACTGCGTCCTGGTTATGCAAGGCTAAAAGTTCTAAAACTACTGTCACAAAGCAGCCCCCTGTCCATCCACAATAAACTTCTTTTGAAAACCACATTGTGCTCTACAGATACATAATGTTAATTTAATAAGTGGATGAAAAAATAAAAGAGGTTGAGCAAGACTGGAACTCTCATTCAGTTAGATAGCAGAAGGGACTGCAGCATCTGGCATTTTAATTTTTTATTTAAATTTTTCAGCCTAATACTAGAAATGAGCATTTTCTTAACAGTGAAACACATTAAAGTTGTGCGGGATTAGTCCTAGAAAAATTGGATCAGGGACTTCTTGTTGGTTGATATTTAGAACAGCAAAGCACCACAGCTGAATAAGCACTTAAAATTAAGGTTGCTGTGCATCCGCAGTCCTGTCACCAGCCACAAGAGTCAACTTTAATAGTCATAAAAAGTATGCAGTTTTAGACACTTGGGAGTTGACGGCGTGTTATATTTTTAAAGCTGTGAAAAAAAAATAGAATAACCTGTTGGTATTACTATAGTAAAGTTATGGAAAAATATAGTGGTGGCTCACCTCAGGAGCAGCAGCGCTGTGTCTGATTCTCGGGACCGTGCTCTTCTGCTGTCTAGTGGGGAAACACACCACCACCAGATCCACACACACCGTGAAAAAAAACACGACGAGCGGCACACACACTCTCCTGCTCGCTGCAGGCATGCTGCTCAGACCCTACACGCTCCTTTTAGGTTTTGAACTTAACTGAAGCTATCTCCTCACCCCAGCGCGGATTAAAAAAAGCAGACCCAACCCGTAGAGGTGATCGTTTTTCCACAGAAAGCCCGGTAAACTCCTGTAAAGAAGCCTGGTGCCCAAACACTGGCGCGTGTGCTCCTGCTGCGCCTCTAGCTTTGCTCGCATGTGACCAGGTGCGATTGGTTTAGAGAAAATTCGCGCTTTTTAGCAGCTCCAGCCTCCAGCAGACTGCACAGAAGAAAAGTCGCCTTTAAGTGACATTAAGGGCGTCTTTAAACGGCTCTCTCATCTATAGGGTACATCTCAGAAAATTTGAATATCATCAAAAGTTAATTTATAGCAATTCAATTGAAAAAGTGAAATTCATTACACACATAGTGATCTATTCAAAGTGTTAATTTATTTTATTGTTGATGATTATGGCTTACAACTAATGAAAACTCAAAAGTCAGTATCTTAGAAAGTTTTAATATCATATAAGACATATTTTAAAAATGACTTTTAATACAGAAATGTTGGTCTATGTATGTACAATATATGCACTTAATACTTGCGGTACTCTTTTTCATTAATTGCAGCGAGGCAATCCTTTGACACTGCTGACTTTCTATAAAGTTCAGGTTAGATGAGTTTTCTGGCCAATCAAGCACAGTGATACTGTGGTTATTAAATCAGGTAAGGGTACTTTTGGGTGAGCAGGGTCAAGTCCTGCTGGAAAATGAAATCCTTACATCATAAAGCTTGTTTACAGAGGGAAGCATGAAGTGCTCTAATATTTACTGGTAGATGGCTGCGCTGACAATGGATTTGATAACACAGTGGAACATTCTCTGCCATCCTCTAGACTCTGGGACCTTGATTTCCAAATGAAATGCAAAATGTACAGGAAGTTTTCAGGACTTTGCACCACTGAGGAAAAGTCCAATCCTCTTCTCCTTGGCACTGGAAAGACACTTCACACAGGGCTCCACACAAGGAATGTGATACGTCCTGGATACATCTGTGTTTAAAATTTTGTGGCTTGCCTTTCTTGTGGAGGGAGTCAATGACTGACTTCTGGACAACTGTCAAGTCAGCAGTATTAATCATGAATGTGCAGCAGAATTAACCAAATTAAGAGACTGTTTAACGGGATTTTTTAAACGCAAAGTTCTGCAATACTTTTGGGTTTTTACTAGTTAAGCCAAAATCGTTAAAATGTAAAAAAAATTGAACGCTTGAAATGGAAAAATCTATTTGAGTTTACATAAATTGACTGACTGAAAAAAAAAACTTTTTAATGACATGCTAATTTGTTGAGATGTGCCTCTGCTTCTTCATTAGTGTACTCCGATTTATACACAGAGACAGAGGTATTGCCTTTTCACGTGTGAAAGCATTCATTCTCTACATTTACAGACTCCCTTGATATCCTAATGAAATACAATATTTACTGGGGTTTTCATTGGCTGTAAGCAATTATCATCAACAATAAAAAACATAAACGCTTAAAATAGATCACTCTGTGTGTAATACATTTATATCACATTCTGTAAAACTGCTTTGTGACAACTTCCGTTGTAAAAAGTGCTATGTAAATAAAAATGAATGAATTGAATTAAATTACTGAAATAAAGTAACTTTTTAATAATATTCTATTCCTTTGAGATGAACTAGTACTGCACTGGCCTGCAGTCCTGATCTATCCCCAGTAGAAAATGTGGAGAATTTTGAAATGGAAAAGGAGAAGACAGTCCTGTACTGTTACACATATTTCACAAGAAGTGTTTAAAAAAGGATGGAACAAAATAACACCTGAAACATTTTTTAAACATTTTCTGTAGATTCAGTTTATGTTATGGGCTTGAAAAAGCACTAAAGCTAATGTGCTTATGTAGCTGTAAACAATTTGGGCCTATCACAAGCACATTAGCAGGTGTGTGTGTGTTTTAATATGTTACCTAATGATGTTAAAGGTGAGGTTATAAATGAGGAACAGAGGGCTGGGTCTGGCTCGCACATGGACGGGTAAGAAAACAGTGCCCTCTGTCGTCTAAATAACAGCCCTCATACAGCGCAGGACAGTGTCCTGATGTCCGGAAGTCCGAACATTTCTGTCATTAAGTTACTGCGTCAGGAGAAGTCCGCTTCAGCAGCGCTTTTGCGAGGTAACGCGGGTCGGGTAAGGCCATGTATCAGACAGTGGGAGCAGTGATCGCTCAGCTTCTCTTCTGGCTGCTGTGCGCTGGTTTCATTGCGTTTATTGGGTATTCTCTGTATGTCTGGTATATTCACAAGAAATATGACCACATTCCCGGACCACCAAGAGACAAGTAAGAAACTCGGATTTTCTTATCCATTACCAGTAGCTTGGGTTATAGTTTCAGTGTGGCTTATTGAGGGCTGTAATCAGTCTAATATATTCTGACCAAAAAGACGACAGGACTCATATTAACTTTTTTTTTTTTAGTTTTTTCCTGGGACACATTCCTACCTTTGTGAAAGAAACAAACTCGGGGCGTGTCGTACACGACACATTTCTCCAATGGTAAGGACTTTGCTTCTGTGTTGGACTTTTACCTCCTTTCATTCTGCCTTTTGGTCCTCAATCTTACATAACCAGATAACGATAGTGATGTTTGCGCACTGAAAACCATCTTGTCCGTTGTCAAAATATCGACACTTTTTAACGTTAAGCTTTTGGATAAGAACACTCGTTTACCCGATTCACTCGTTCCTACCCCTTGTTCCATTCGTCTGCACAGCCGGTCTGTGTTTTTTTTGTTTTTCCCTTTCTATGCATAATGTTATTGTGCTTGCATAGTGCACATAGCTGGCATAGCTATGCATATGCAAGTATGTTCTGGGGTCATGAACGATAGCATCTCTCTCTCTCTCTCTCTCTCTCTCTCTGGAATATGCACCTTTTACTCCCTCACCTCTTATATAAGTGTATGCTATAACCATAGAAACTTTGTTTTTTGTGACTTGATGCTGATATTTCCTATATTTAACAGGGCTGAGATGTATGGTCCAGTCTACAGAATCAACAGCTTCCATAGTGTAGCACTAGTGGTCACCTGCCCAGAGGCTACAAAGGTATGCGTCTTATTGCTTATTCCCAGTAAACTCACAGACTTCATAAACATTTCACAAATTTAGTTTTCATTGTTTTGGTATTGTAGGAGTTTTTAATGTCCCCCAAGTATTCCAAAGATCCATTTGTCTACAAACGTCTGTTCCACTTGTTTGGAAAAAGGTGAGCGGCTTCTTATCATATAGCTTGAGTTGTACCTCTCAAAAGTCTTAGAAGGAGGAAATATTTATTGCTTTAGTGTTTATTGCTTGTTTATAGTGTCATAGGCTGACATGTTATAAAATTAAACAGCCATATAAAGAGTTCAACAAGATACTTTAAAGAATTCACAATTGTCAGAAAAAAACACTTCTGTTTTACCTAATATAACACATCTTAAATTAACAATTGTTAATGAACCTCCATTGAATTTTTTAGTTGAGCTGAGTATGTGAACACGTTGGTCAATTTTTTTGCTGTCTTTACAGGTTCTTGGGAAATGGACTAATCACTGCTATGAACCATGACCTCTGGTACAAACAACGCAGGATCATGGATCCAGCTTTCAGCAGCTCGTGAGTTTTAACTTATTGCTTACTATATTTATGATAGCCTTAAAGATTGTAGAAGCCAGAGGTACATGCAGCTCTTCTTGTCACCTTTGACAGTTACCTGCGAGGATTAATGGGAACATTCAACGAGAGGGCAGAATGTCTCATGGATAGACTGGGGGAGATAGCAGAAGAGCAGACAACTGCCAACATGCACAAATTGGTCAATTCTGTCACCCTGGATGTAATTTGCAAGGTTGTAATGTTCTCTCTCTCTCTTCCATCCAGTTTAAGAGTGTAAGAGCTGTCCACAGTAAAGATAAAATGATTTTATTTGATTTTTTAAATCAAACCTATGTTTACAATCCTTAATATTCAACCAGAGCTGTCTGTATGTGGATACCCAAAAATATTATTCTAAACAACCTAACTTCCTTTAATCTGCAGGTTGCTTTTGGTGTTGATTTGGACTTGCTGAAGAACCATGACTCCCCGTTCCCGAATGCCATAGAACTTTGTTTGCAGGGCATGATTTATTATATTAGAGATCCATTCTTTACTGTAAGAAACTTTTTTTACTTTAGAAATTATTTAAATGATTCTCATATCAAACTGTAATCCAACAAAGCGATAAGGATATTTGCTTGTACACAGCTCTTCCCCAAGAACAAAAAGAAAGTGCAGGATATAAAAGATGCAGTTGAGCTCTTACGTAAAACTGGAGATCAGTGGATAAATCAGAGAAAGAGTGCAGTGGAACGCGGTGAAGACGTCCCCAAAGACATTCTTACCCAGATTCTCAAAACGGCTGGTAAATGAACATCACTGGATGTATCCCATTCCATATGACTCTTATTTGTACATAATTGTTTAACTGTTACACTGAGAATTAAAACAGTCTAATTTGTTCAAAAAATCTTCTACAAGTATGCTGCAGCATCAAATGTCTGCTCTCTCTTTTTTCCATTCAGTAAGAAACAAGTCACGTAATGTAACCAGGAATTTAAGACAGTATTTGGACAATGACCCAATTTTATATTATACACCATCTATACACCATCAAAGTAAAATTCAAGCAACCAAGATGTAATCAAGGCCTGTGCTGTCATTTTAATTTACAGGGCTTTAAAGAAAGACATTTTTACATAACCACTCCATTTTCCCAGGATCAAATATATGTGGGCAGAAATCAATTTAATGATCAGATAAGCAATCTTATGTTCTTCGTTTTTATTATAGATGAGCTTAAAGCTTTTAATGAGGAAGACAACGAAGTGATGCTTGACAATTTTGTCACTTTCTTTATAGCAGGTGAGTCATTTTCTATTGTTAATATTAATCTCATTGTACCTATAGGAGCCAAAAGAAGGACTGCCTTTAATGTATATATTGTTTTGTAAATATTGTTATATTGTTCTTTCTTTATTGATTTCTTTGCCATTTTTAAGAGACACAAATAATGTTTCCTTTGATGTTAGTTTTATTTGTAGTATAATTGTACCCTGTCTCTTTAAGAAATACAACAGGATGTTCTAGAATGTTTTTTTTACTCACTAGGGGGCGAATTAGAGCAGCAGTGAAAACATAGGTGGAAAATGGAGCACACGGTTTTTAGACCGTAGCATAGTACTTCTTAAGTGGATATTTGTGGAAGTCTTTAGGATTGTGTGCTTGTTGGAAAACTTTTTCTTAGTAAACATTTTTTAACACAAAAAGTGGACTCTGTGGTTACTGCTACGTGTCAACCTAACTCAATCATCTAGGACCTGCTGCCTACAGTACCCATGAATATACCACAAGATTATTTGCAATTGTAGTCCACTTATTATTATACATTGTTATTATTATTAATATGTGGAGGGGAGGGTGTGATGTGTTTTTACTTCAGTCTCTCATTGGAAGATAAATACAATTTTCTTAACATGAGATGAATTGGCTAGTGATTATAAGCAAGGTCAACCGGTAATATTGTTTTCCTGTTAATTTTTTTTCATCTTAAAGCTAATATTGTTCCATCAAAAAACACCCATGTAGCACAATATAATATCAATATCTTGAAATATAAATGAATCACAGCATAAGGGAACATAAAATATAAAAAAACTAATTATCTTTCTGAATTTGTTAGTGAAAAGCATTTTCTTTGTTGTCATGTTTCAGGGCAGGAAACAACAGCCAATCAGCTTTCATTTGCCATAATGGAGCTTGGAAGGCATCCTGAAATATTACAAAAGTGAAGTTAGAATTACTGTTTCATTATTTACCAAATAAATATGTGTTAAATGAACCTAATGTTTCAGTAAGTTTATATAATTTTAATTCTACAGTTGGAAGAAGCTTTATGTTTTTGCTTTTTTTTTATCTTCAGGGCAAAAGAAGAGGTGGATGAGGTTATTGGGACCAAACATGAAATTCTATATGATGATCTTGGAAAACTTACTTACTTGTCTCAGGTTTGTCAACAAAGTGTGAGAAAGCAAACTGCGATTACTAGGGGTGTGCTGCGAGATTAAAACGGCATTTTATGGTTCAAATGGCATATCAACATCACTAACAGAATTGCGGACATTACGCGAAGACATTACGTTGGGATTCAGTCATAGGCCAGTCATAGGTCATAGGCCAGTTTAATACAAAGCCCTCACTCTGACAATAGTTCTAAGGTCTGAAGAAACTTATGTAAGATAATACAGGAGGAAAGTTGTTGGGTTTATGTTAAAACCAGCTGTGTTACTTGCATACTGTTTTGTATTTTACTGAATACAGTAAATCATACATAATATATAATCAGAGTAAAAAAATGATTACCACCAAAATATTAAGAAAAAAAATATATATATATATAGTTAAAAGTCTTGTGAACCTTATAACTTGTCTTATTTCGACTGGTGAAATGAATGTCTCGTCACACCCCTAGTGATTACAGATATATTCTGTGGTTAAGGAATTCTTTGTCTTAATTAATTACATAGTTTTGATGTTAGGTTTTAAAGGAAACACTCCGCCTATACGCCACCGCTCCAGGCACCTCTCGCTGGCTCCACGAAGACTCTGTTATCAGTGGATTTAAAATCCCAGCAGGATGTGCAGTTCTTGTAAGTGTCCTTAGGTTTAAAGCTACACCTGGTTCTACAATGCTCACACACGCTCATGTATTTATTTAAAAATGTGCAGTTTTGTCTCTTAAATATTGCTACCTTTCTCTGCCTGTAGTTGAGTTCTTATATCTCATCTCGGATGGACAAATTCTTCAAAGATCCACTGAAATTTGATCCAGAAAGATTTAATCCAACTGCCACAAAGTAAGTATTTCTCATCTCCTATTATTGTTGGACACATGACTATTATTCATTTATTTATTTTTTACTTTTTGTTCTTTTGTGAAGACCATATTTCTGCTACTACCCATTTGCCCTTGGCCCACGGTCCTGTCTTGGACAGGTTTTTTCACAAGTAAGACAACACACACACACATACAAACAAACACACACACACAAACACACACAATCAATCAATCAATCAATCTGTCAATCATTTGTCCAATGTATTCATTTTAAGTATTGGTATAGAAACTGAGGTGGATGGCACGATGTGTCCCATATATTTATCAGAAACAGGCACATTTGTCTGTCCTCCTGGGTCTTTCTTTTACTTTGTTTAGGATAATGCTGAGACCAGTTAAACACATTTTCAGACTCTCTAGTGATTAGTTTTCTAACAAATAAGCAGCTACTACAGCTACTTACACAGAGGAGATTCACTAAAACAGACTGTACGTAAGAGACACAGTGGTCCGAACCAAGGTTCATGTGTTTTGCTACATTGTATCTATTTGGTCCGCTTATTTTTGTTTTCTCACTGCAGTTTAAGGAGCGCACCAAAGACCTTTGTGTGATACTCCTACATCCTTTCATCATCACTTACGTATCGATGCGTTTCCCTTAACTTGGGAGGACATGCGTCTGACGTTGGCGTGTTGAAAATTCAGCGGGTGGTTCATTCGGTGGAAAGCCAGGATCAGGATAATATGAATAAAATGAATTAATTTTGTCTCCATAGTAGTGCTGCTATTGTGTTTTTTATACCAGCAGCAGCAACTTCAGGCACAGTACTCTAGGTTAGTTTAAATTCGCCAAACGAACGTGCTTGTCCTGAAGCAACTGTATCCACGGCTCGTTTTTCCTGCTTTCCTGCTCCGCCCACTTTATTAGCGTTATGGCGTCCAGCTCCGCCCACTTTGTTAGCGTCATGCCGTCCAGTCCCGCCCACTTTGTCAGCATCGTGTCTTAGCTCCGCCTCTGAACGGAAGTAAACAATGTACAGGGCAGTTAGCGGACTTTAAATATAATGTGCCGCGTCGTACACTACAAGCTTGCGAGACTGACAAGGCGTGGCGTGGACAAAGTGGGTGGGACTGGACGCGCTAGACGTCCAACTCCGCCTTCCCACAGGCTGCAGTCAGTAGTAGATAGTTATTTTCTTCTGCTGCCGTTGTTGAGGAACGCCTGCTCAGCTTCCTGTAATTGGTCCGAAAGTGCTTTCACACTGCAGGCGAACCGGACCATGGTTCAGAAGGTCCGGAACGAGACCACCTCTCTTGGTCGGACCAAAAGTTTGTAATGAGCTTTATTTGCCACAACTTTGCCATGATACAATGATTTACGCAATCCAAATCTAATAACGTACATATACTGGAATTTACGGTGGCCGAGAAAGCCCAGCGCAGTGCAAATTGAAAAGCGCTGCAAAAGCACAAAACACATCCATCAAAATTACAACACAGGCGCAGCAAATAGAAAAACGCGCAGCAAATAGAAAAACGCGCTGCAACTAGAAAAACGCGCTGCAAATAGAACCACAACACAACGGAAGTGAGTCACAACATAGCGGAATTTTCCCGGGGGACCTTAAAAGATGCTGTACCAGCTGTATACAAAGGACAATAAGTGGCAAACAAGCTTCTGAAAAGTAAGTTATGTTTATTAAAAGTTCTGCTTCACAAAACGCCTTGTTTGCCACTTATTGTCCTTTGTACACATAGTGAAGTCCGAGACGTTACTGAAGACGCAGCTTAGCTGGTACAGTATCTTTTAAGGTCCCCCGGGAAAATTCCGCTGTGTTGTGACTCACTTCCGTTGTGTTGTGGTTCTATTTGCAGCGCGTTTCTCTATTTGCAGTGCGTTTTTCTAGTTGCAGCGCGTTTTTCTATTTGCTGCGCCTGTGTTGTAATTTTGATGGATGTGTTTTGTGCTTTTGCAGCGCTTTTCAATTTGCACTGCGTTGGGCTTTCTCGGCCACCGTAGGAATTTTTACACTTAAATATACATTAGGGCAGCACGGTTTAACGGCCCCTTTTACACCTGCTACTTTGGTTTGGACCAAACTGAAAAGTCCGCAAGTCCGGACCAAACGAGGCAGGTGTGAAAGCACTCTCAGTGTCTCCTCTGATCCAGGAGACAGAGCAGCAAACAGATGAGTTCATCCCTGTTTCTGAACTCAACACAATCTGCATATCATACAAGCTCACTCTGCAAGTTTTTTACTCACCTGTAAATATTTATCATAGTGATGATCATAGTGAGAATTTCAAATCAAATTCCCAAATCTATATCTATCCCTATACCTTTGATTTCTACAACAAAACAGCAAGTGCATCGGTCATAACATCTGTTTCTGTTTAGATGGAGGCAAAAGTCGTGCTGGCCAAACTTCTTCAGAGATTCGAATTCACTCTTGAGCCTGGACAGTCCTTTAGGGTAAAGGATACGGGAACTCTTCGTCCTGAAAGTGGAGTGCTGTGCAAAATCAACCACCGAACTTAGAGCCAGCCCTAAGTGTTATAACCATACACTGTACCTAATCTTCTTTACTATAAGGCAATAAGAGCCTATTTACTTCATATATGTGATATGGAACCATATAATCACAGACATTACAACACCAACAAAATGGATGGTAGTATTATTTTTTGAAATTACCACAGATACCACAGACGTCTCTTGATGTTATTAGTTTTTATAGGTGGAGGGGGTGATTGAAAGTTGATGTTGGTTTTCTATTATTCTGTTATGTGAATTAAACATAATTGTACAGATTTAAATCATATGTTTGTGTTATTTGGGTCTGTATTAATACACATCTAATGAGGTGAGGATGTGTCGTTTAGCGTGTGAATTGTTAACAGATCAAAATTTGCCCAGACAGGCCCCAGCGAGGATCGAACTCGCGACCCCTGGTTTACAAGACCAGTGCTCTAACCACTGAGCTATGGAGCCCTCCCTGAGTGCTGCACCTCCCAGAGCTTACAGTGGTCTGTTCCGCGGGGCTCCAGTTTATTCGGGTTGAATACAGTCAGACGTGTGTTTTAACTCCGCCTGCAGCAAATAAGCTCACTGTGTGACGGATTTGGATTGTAGTGTAATGGTGTAGGACCCGGGAATAGTGGACGCGATGAAATGGCGGAGGATACGTCCATCATTTCTGTGATGAGCCAATCACACTCGAGCTTTCTGTGCGAGTCACTGCTCATTCAGCCAATCAGCAGCCGGGGTTCAGCGGTCTATCCGGTTCAGGGGCTTGTTTCCGTGACGGGCAGGAGTGGCACTCTGCGGATGTACGCAGGCGGGCGGCGGGTCCTTCCGGGATGCAGGGCTGGACCTCCCGCCCCTCCCGGTGTTGCGCCGTTTTCTGCCACAAGGATTATCGTGACCACGGAGAGCGCGATTTCACAATTTCTGTTCACGTGCAAGAGCACTTTACGTAGGCTACGTAAACTACGCCGGTCAGCCAAACGACGGAAACGTGTGTGTTTACACTTAAATGTGAATGCTTCATGATAAACTCTCTACACAGCGAGTTATGTACCGTCAAAATATCCCTGCCATAAAATCCGTCTTAGTTGCAGCTGCTCGTCAAGAGCTGGCCAGAGCTAGTAAAGGAGCTAGCCACCCCATAATAGGGTATGTTTTTCTAAATGACCAGCCAGACCTCTTTCTAAACCACAGGGTGCACAAACTATCTATGCATGTACAGCATCGGAAAAAATAAGAGACCACTTTAAAATGAACAGTGTCTCTGATTTTACTATTTATAGGTTTATGTTTGAGTAAAAATATTTTTTTTTATATAAACTACTGACGATATTCTCCTAAATACAAATATTGTAATTTAGAGCATTAGTTTTTTACAGATGCTAACATGCTTTTGTTCAATCTGTAGTCACATTTTCAAAACTCTAAATACACTCAACATAACATTTGTCTGTGTAAAACTATTATAGCTAATACACAATTTTGAAATTACAGATTATTAATAATAAATGAGAGGCTATGTTAAGTCAACCACAGCTGTATCTGGATCTTAGCATTAGACTTAGCATTACCAAGTGCTGTCAGTGACACAGACATAAAAAATAGATCTGTTTGAAATAAGTGTGCCAAGTGTAGCACATAGAGAGAGAGAGAAAAAAAGGAAATATGTCTGGATGGGGTAAAGTAATAGTTAGTCTCGATTTCTTTTGAGTCTCTGCACGGATCATCTTTATACTAGGCTACATATGTCTGCTATGTTCTTGCTGGAGTAGAGTTCCGGATGTGTGCAGGTGTGATGGATAACAGAATAAACCAATAGGGTGTCGGAACTTCTCATCCAACCACAATCAGATTCACTGGATGGAGAGATTTATCTGGATAGTTTGTTTTGAATGATGAGAAGCTGGAATGAAAACAAGCTGAAATGAAATAGGAGTAACGAGGCAATTATGTAAAATTTAAGAAGTAGAAAGTTCAGATATTTATGTGAAAATGTAAAAATAATCACTCCAGTAAAATATAGATGATCTACATTTATACCTACGTTAAGTAACAAAGTATTTATTCGTTATTTGACAACTCTGGAAAGAAATAGTTGTTGCAGGATAAGAAAGAGGGAATAAGATTTTGTGGTGGTGTTAAAATAAGTGTAAGGATTATTTTTGTATTTGTGTATTTAAGTGTGCACAAATGGATCTAAGGCTAATGATGTTTATAATAACATTTTTGTAGAATTTGACAACAATTTCAGGTCCCTAACGTTTTTTTTACAGAACGATTGCCACAGACTATTTTCTGTCTACATTATAGTTCTATATGATAAATATCACTCAATTACGTGTAGACAACATGTTGCACACATTTGAAACTCAAGTACATTTTTCAAAATAAAAATTTATATTGGAAAAAAAAATGTGATGCTGTGTCTATAATGTTACTAGCTTTTATTATTTTGACAGTGGTTGCACAGTGAATGACTATATAACTCTGGAACAGAGAACATGCGTTAGTGTTTTAAAAGAATTAGTAGATGTGGATCCAGGTTTTTGTGTTGTGATGACAAAATGTGCTTTTGTCAGGAAATCATATATTTGGTTCATCGTATAAGGTGTGTGTGTTGCTGTATTTAGAGTTTTAAAAAATGTCTAAAGTACTGGTAAACACTTAGCAGTTGTAAAAAATATAATTCTATAATTTGCAGAAAATGTAAAATGGTCAAAATAACAAAAAGAGGCAGAGCTTAAATAATGCAAAGTAATCAAGCTCTTATTTATTTAGAAACAACATTAATGTTTTAATTTAGAAAGAGTTCAGAAACCCTGCATTTTACAGTTTTCATGAGTCTTGGCATGCTCTCCACCAGTCTTTTACACTGCTTTTGGGTGAACTTTTCCCACTCTTGACCCTGTAGGTCTAGTTCTGCATGTTGACATCACCAAATAGTAGACTTTGAAGAGAAGTGCACATCTTGAGTCAGTTTTTGAACTTTCTGACTCATTAGTGGTGCTGTTCACAATACAAGATGGTTGTGCCAGTCCTTCAGTTGTTGTGACTTTCATCCTACATGATTGACCAGCAAAGAGAGTCATCTACCCACCCAGAGAGGGCAAGGCCAATTATCTTACAACAAGCTTATTTAAGAAACTCAGTTTTTTCCCCAAAGTTTTTTTCAAGAAACATTGCCTGTGCATAATTGTTAATAGTAAGTAATAGAATTATTTTAAACAGAAAATATTTTTAATGTCGAAGTGTAGATCAATCTTATTAATGAATTGTTTGGGACACCTGACCATACTTAGTGCCATTTTTAGATAATTATCTTTAATAAGATTGTCAGCTGACAGTAAATAACAACCAATTCAATAGACAGAAAAATGAAAAAACATTTATTTAATAATTCTTCTTCTTTGTGATTCAAAGTGCAGTTCTCACTTTAAGACCTGTTTACAAAGAAATCCAGATATTTCCAAAAGGGTTAACAAATTAGATAAATTAGATAAATTAAACAGAGATGGGTGGTGGAATATCAAGGAAGGCATCATACAAGCAATGTGATAGAAGTTTTGAGGAAAACGCACACGCACATATGCATGTGCACACATCCGCGCACACACACGCATCTGCACACGTATGGTTTGGTAAACACTGCAAGCCTACATTTTGCCTAAGGCACATCTGGAGAAGCTTGAATGAAGATTCAAGTTCAAGTCTCAAGTCTTCAAGTCTCCAGTTCTTACCATAAACAATAATTAAAAATGCTCTTTACACAAACTGTGGCTACAAATCAAGTTAATGACGGAAGAGTCTGTTTAGTCCATTTAGGTGTGATGGTCACTTTTAACTTGTTTATATGAAAAAGATATATTTTTCTTGCATCCAATTGTACAGTAGCATAATAATAAATCAAAAATAACTATCATTAACATGAATGTTCCTGATTATACAATTTTACTGTACATATGTACAAGTGACAATTCATGCTACCGTACAGCACCAAACCATTTCCTCTAGAGATATGTACAGAATTTATGTACCAATCTAATCAAAAAACCTTCCCCTGAAAAATTTTACTTTTATTATTGGCTCTATTTCAAGAAAAAAACACTATTTGCTGTCTTCAAGTCTTAAAGTCCAACAGTGTTAGGTGGTCAAATGAAGCATTCATCAGTTACTGGTTCTATTGTATTATGAATAATAAAACAGATTACAGAACAGTAATATATGGAGCCAAGTCAGTGCTGTCATTTTAAAACTATTTGAGTTGTTGGGACACATTCATGAAGCTTTCTAGAGTAAAAATAGATGTCATTAAGGATCAGATTCCTCTCATATTTACACAGACCCTACTGATGTCCTACATCTGCATTTTAGAAAAAAACAAAAGCAACCCCCCCCCCCCCAAAAAAAAAAAAAAAAAAACATGCTAACGTCACATATATATAATATTTCTAAACATGAAGATTCTACATCTATATCCTTAAAACAGAAATCAGGCAAAAATCAAATAAAGGTTAATAGTGTAAGTCATGAGTTTCTCACAAACAAATAACATGACTAAACAATACAATGACGTTCTGACCTTCCTGAGTTAGGTGACTGATGATGCTTTTGGTAGACGGTATTTTGAAATGAGCTTCAGCTGCACCCCTTACACAACCCGTCTTCATCTCATCCATGCTCCGCGATTCATCCCAGACACTGGCGGCATGCCAGGGGGCATGGGTACCTGCGGCTGGCCTGGGGGGACTGGCGGAGGGGGATACCCAGCAGGAGGCAAACCTATTCCTGGCGGAGGAACCGCATGTCCTGGGGGCATGCGAGGGGGAGGAGGAGGGTAATTGTGATTGTAGCCTGGTGGAGGGTAGGCCGGGGTGGGCGGTGGAAGGTTAGGAGGTGGGTAATTTGCAGGTGGTGGAGGGCCAGGAGGTGGAGGGTTTGGAGGAGGGTAAACGTGCGGGTGATAAGGCATTCCATATGAAGGGGGCATAGGGGCATATGATGGTGCATCTGTCTTCATCATGGACTGCAGACTTTGGAAGCCCTCACCCGACATATATGAACTAGAAGTGGACATTCCCATGATGTAGCTGGAGGGGGGTGGAGGTGGAGGCCGATGAGGCAGAGGCGGTGGAGCTCCATGGGGCAGAGGAGGAGGTGCCTTGGATAAGTCTGAGTCAGCTGAGGCTGCTGGTTCTGTCTCTGTTGGAGGGGCCGGGGCTAAGGGTGGGCCTTTGCGATCTAAATAGAGAAACATTTAAAGTATTGAAGTAAAAAAATATTAACCCAAATTTATTAGTGTAGTTTGTTTAAACTAAGTATTAAGCTCGGTTTTACAACCATCAATACATGAAAATGTTAAAATTATTTAAAGAACTTCAAAGATGGTAATTAAATAAGTCAATTATATTTTGAAACTTTTACTAGGTAATTTGGTTCAGTTTTCTTAGACAAGTATTAAACCTAACCCTGGAACAGTGCAACAACTGAGGTTTTTACCAAGTAGCTGAGTAACTGGTAAGGGAGGCATTGGACTCTCTAGCCGTGGTATTTTAGAGCCAATTTGCTCTGCAAATAAAAACAAAAAAGGTTTAGCATGCATGAAGTTAAACAAAAACGTCATTGACAAACAGCACATTTGTAACCAGCTTAAATAGTTCTAGGAAAAAAGCCGATCTATACCTGTGGCAACTTTTGACTCTTCTTTTGGCGAAACCTAAAAAAAGAGGATTAAAAATAATTTTCAATACATAACTAGCAATTCATTTTAGTGGGGAGTACTGTTCATGACTAAAGATAAAAATGCTTACATCCTTGACAATTATGCCTCACTTCATGCATATATGCATAATCAGTCATGGGGCATATAACTAATTTTCACAATGATGCAAATCCTGACTGATTATATAAGAATGCTTTTTATTATGAATCCTGCTCTTGGTAGTATCCCTTACAAGTGGAGAAGATTTCCAATACAATTCGTGCAGTTGAAGAAGAAGTGGCATTTTAGGGTTAGAGTTACGCTTGGGTAAGCCCTGAATCTAAAAATCAAACACTTCCTTCATGGTGCAGCTATTTTTTCAACAATTAACAGTGTATTTGTATGTTCGCTACACATCTCACAAGCCATCTATCTGTAATGGACATGAAATAAAAGTTTAAACCAAAAATATTTGACATGGTACAAATGTACAGCTAAGCATTAATAATCTCAACATATTTACTTAAAATAAAATTAATTACATATACAAACATTAAATTAAGCCTTTCAACCCAACAACTCTGACAAAATAAATATTCAACTAACGTGCTGTCGTTTAAGCTGCCGTGGGGGGCTGGCCTGGGGAGAGTTTTTCTTAGGTGGAGGTGGAGCTGCAGGGTTTTGACCTCCAGACTGGCCTGGCTGGCCTGCAGGAGGTAGCGGTGGCTTGTCTTTCTCCTGCAACTGGGGCTGTTGTGGAATGGGCTGCTTGCCCTGAGAATATAGATCCAGGATTTGGTGGCAGATATCTGAGAAAGAAAGGCAAGCAATTATCTTTCAAACTTGCTATAAAGACTTTTGTGTCATCTTGTTCAGTTTTAGCACTCCCATAACACACACACACACACACACACACACACACATTTAAATACACATTAAAGCATCCTACCCTCCAACAGCTCCACAGGAACATCTTGCACAAACTGTTCCCACCAGCGACGGGATGACTGCTTGGAAGTCCATTCCTGAATGTCAAACTTGCACAGACGACCAGCCAAGTACATGACAGCAATAGCTATAATCTCTGGCTCCCACTGAAGAGACAGCATTGTGCAGAGGCTGGAAAAACCAAACAAAATTGCTTATACCACACAGTCTGCTTAATCTTTAATATTAAAAATGAATAATAATTCCCTAAATTTCACAATTGCAGATTGCTCTAATTTACAATAAACCAAACAGCTCTCCATGAGAAGGACAATTAAAATGCAGGTTGGTTTTAATGCTAACCTGTCATTCACAAAGGTCCAGGCCATTTGCACCAGCTTCTGCACTTTGTTCTTGTCTCCTGAAAAACAGCAGTTAACAAGACAAACAAACATGCAAATAAATAAACAAACAAAACCTAAATGTCTGTAATGCAACATCAAAAATGGCACCAAAATCATATACCTTTGAGTTGTTTGGCATAACGCAAAAGGAACTGATATGGATGCTCTACTTGCAGATCAAACTTTATTGTCTGAAGCAATATTCTCTCCAACACCATAACTTCTTCCTGTTAATAAAAGTTATACAAACCAAACTATTCACAAAAATCAACATTTACAGTACAGTTTGAGGTCAGAAATAGGCATGTTTTCAGAATCTGAATGTCTTCAAATCAAAACACTACAAAGTAAAAATGTAACAAAAAACTTAAATGTACAAGTCCATATGTTACATATGCCTTTTAGAAAACAATTTAAGCTAAATGTATTCAACTAGAGTGTTTGCTTCTTTGCAGCATCCTTCAAGCTATTTATTTTCAGAATAATGAAAAAACAATTAAACTGATCCAGCAAATATTCCAATGTGTAAAATGCTGACAAGACTGTAATCTCAACTTGTTTTACTACTTACATATGGAAATAAAATAAGGTGCTGAATACTTACAGACCTTACAGTATGTGCTTCTGACTCTATGTTTACCTTTGGATCATCCCCAAACTGGGCGAACTGCACATCATTAAGCAGGCTGCGAGCTGTTTTTATTATGTCTTTGCACTTTTTTGGAGTTTCCTCAACCTTTCCAGCCAAGAACAGACAGCAAGCCCCTGTGACCTGGAAAATTAAAGCAAAACAACCTCTTTCACCTAAACTGTTGTAGGACAATGTCAAGCAACATAATGATAAATAACCGTATTCCAACGGTACTGTTATGCTATGTTTTTTTAGTTGATAAGAAAATAAATGTTGACTTGTCACAAGTTTGTTAAAAGACTGTGCCAGTAACCCACAGGCATCCATGAACTCTTTCCACTTCTCGCCCCTCATCCCAACAATACTGCCCTCCATTAAAATATTACTAAATCATAGCTTATGAGAGATATTAGGTAAGACTCATGTGAAGCAGAGGTCACCAATATGGTTGGGCAGGACTGTCCTACCTGGACTTGTAAGCAATTTTAAGATGCCCATTTTATTCCTTTCATTTTTTTTATTTACTTGACAAATTAAACCATTTACTGAATATTAATTTATTGATCCGTTGTGATTTAAATTGCCATTGTCATTATTCAATTGCTGACTACATAAAATGTTGAGATAACCAAGCTACTTAATATACAGGATTTGTAAGCTTAATGGAAAGTTTTACATGTTGCCATTTAGGTAAGCAACTATACATTTTTTTTTCCTATATCGCTCTTTAAATAAAAAGTGTTACACTTTTACATTAATTTGTTAATTATTTGGAAAAACACTGGAACTATTTATCCCCTTGTTATTAAAATACTAATAAACCACGTTATTACACAAAGTCTTTGACCATTATCTTTATGTCAATAAATATTTATTATTAATTAAAATGCCTATTACATAAAAATAACATTTTAATTCATTAATATCTACAGACCCCCCAGAGTCCTACAAAGACAGAATACGACCACTTTGGCAAAACTACAATGGCAAAAAGCACATCACAAATATAATTATAAAATAATATATAATATGATATATATATATATATATATATATATATATATATATATATATATATATATATATATATATATATATATAATAAAAATATAATTATGGGCAGTATGCATCTGACTCCTGTTTTTTTTCTTCACAAATTTTTTTACAAACAAATCAGGAACTGTTTGTACACTGTAAATAGGATCCAGTGCAAATCTGGGGTGGTTTATCCCCATACCTACAGTACTGTTTCAAGACAGTGTTACACAGAGCCGGACCACACTTACATATCTCGGGAACTGCTTGAAGGAATGAAACATGTAGAAGCGATGGAAGTAAATAATCCCTGTGGCCAGAGTATCATAGTGTCTGTTGAAGGAGGAAATGTTAAGGGTAAACAGGTTAAAGCGGTAAGTCGCGCATCAGCACACAGTAATACAGGGTTTTAAAACAACACGAGCAGAAGGAAATGAAGGATACAGTCCCAGTCGAGTTCCAACGTCGAATATGAAGCGGGCCCCCTCTCTCCGGTATCGGGCCTCAGTGGCCGGATCCAGGCCCTCGGACTGGGATGGGGTGTGGGCCAGGTCCTTCTTGTCCCAGTACCAACATGGCTTGATGTGGTCCAGATTAGTGGTCAAGCTGCTGAGAGCGGAGTTCTCCTTGTTCTCCTTCATTTGACACAGATCGGAAGTGCTGCTCACAAAGCTGGAGGCACAAAGAGCTGCTGCTTCTCCTCAGCGCGGCCGGCGGACCCGCGGCTCCTTCTCACTGAAGCTCAGCTCCGCTCCTCTCCCTCAGCGCCCGCAGACTCTCCCGCAGCCCGGCCCGGAGCACTGTGAGAATACCGGCGCTCTACACCGCGTGCAGCGCCGCTTCTCTGAGCTCTCTTTCACACCTGAACACAGGAACACACACACAGCCGCACCGCACTCTTCCTCGCGCGGGGAGGACGCTTCAAACAGATAAGAGCGACGGTCGCCCCCAACTGGTGGAGAATGATTCTCCTCCGCTTGCTGCCTCTCCACTCTCTCCACAATCTCTCCACTCTCTCCACAATCTCTCCACTCTCTGCACCTCATGCCTGGAGCTCCCACCAACATGTGGTGGGATCACTTATCAAAGTAAAAAAAAGTATATACACTTAACTGGCATTAATTAGCATGCATATTGAACACAGCTAAACCTATGTGTGAAATCCTACATTATTTTTTTATGTGTATAATAACAATAACAACAAAAATAATAATAACAACAATAATAACAACAACAACAACAATAATAATAATAATAATAATTATTATTATTATTATTGTTTTTATTATTGTTATTATTATTATTATTGTTATTATTATTGTTTTTGTTGTTTCTGGTACAATGGACTACACAGTATTTTCATTGGAGATTTTCCATTTAAAGGAAAATAAGTAACAGTTTATGCTTTTTAAACTTTGTGATCATTGATGACACAGTTCATTTTGTTGTTAACTCTATCCTATTATGAGGAAATCTATAAGGGGAACACATCACATTTTCTTCACTGAAGGGGATCACTTTTTACCACAGTCAGTGGGGCCGTTTATATTTAAGTGAAGTTTAAAACAAAATAATCAATATTGAATTGATTGAATTAAGTTATAAATGTATAGGAATGAATGGAGATAAAAGGCTAAAAACTAAAATCAGTAAACTAAAAACCAGTAACTAACTGCTTGTCCAGGAAATGTCTTTAATTCTAGAAAGTTGATGAGCTGATTATGAAGTAGCAGCCAGAGCACGTCTGAAAACGTATAGGCTTACATGCCTTCATTACTGAAATATTTACTGTGGTTCTATATTTAGAGAATATTTTTTAAACATAGATGAGCTCTTGTTTTGATTATTTGCTCCATGTGAACTCATTTACCCGGGGAGACTCTCTGGCGGGTATTCCTCCGGTCAGTGTGGGCTGCTGAAGTAGCGGCGCCTGTCCTGTAGGGGAGTCAGCCTGGTATACTGGCCCTGTTAATATCGGTCCCACGACTGAGGAGAAACCACTAGCCGGACAGGAGAGCGTTCGTTAAACTACTTAACTGTGATGGAGTGGTTTACCCTACTTCTCTTAGTGACTGTCGTCGTCCTTTGTTTTCGGCTTCTCTTCCTTCAGAACAACCCGAACGCCCCTCCGTGCATCAGAGGATGGATCCCGTGGGTTGGAGCTGCCTTTGAGTTTGGAAAAGAGCCTCTGCATTTCATTGCACGTGCAAGAGCTAAGGTAAGCGTCTCAGTGTTAAAAGCAGCACGTCCTGCAGACCTTATATTGTCCAAAATGCCATATCAATGTTAAATTCCTACTGTAACAGCTTTTTTATACCTGTTTTTTATATTTTTATAGCAAGAAGGGGCACTGTAAAAAAACATGATGGATATGTTTTTTTCACTACAGTTTTTTAGGAGATGCACTACATTTACAGACTTTATAAGATAAGTTAAAGCAAACACATCGACTGTTGTACAATATTACGTATTAATGTTTCACAGTTGTCAGTGTTGTTTCACATTAAGGAGTTTTGAATATATAAAAGTAATAATATAAAAATTAATCTGCAGTAAAATCAAATCTAAAATCAGATTATCATGGATGTTATTTACAAGTCCCTAACATTTCATGTACTCCTTATAAATGCAGCCTCCTGAATAGCCAGATGTTAATGACATCACACTCTGCTGATCTTTAGAGGACTATGAAAGGTCAGAAGTCCAGCTCCTCCCCTTTCAGCAGCAGTGTTGAGTGTCTGTGTTTGGACACACAGAAACACAGTAGAGTTGCTGTATCATAGTGTATCATAGTATCGTTGTGAGCAGGTAGAAGTGTTGAGAGAAACACTGATGAGAGACAACATTTATTTTAGTTGTCAAGCTATTTCAGCATTGTCTTTTAATTTAGACTCAACCACAACATGAGTAAAACAACTACAACATACAATTCTCAGAAAGTAAGTTTAGCTAACAGCTTAACATTTAAATTTGATTGATGCTTATTCATTTTGATAAGTATTTTTGGTATGATATCTGCAGAAGAAAAAAAAGAAACATAATTTGTCCATTTCTTTCTATGGGATAGTAGATAAAGACAGTAGACAGTAGTCTAATTTCAAAGGCAGTGGACTTATTTAATTATTTGAATTTAAAACAGACAGTTTTAAAGTTTAATGTGTTTCAACAACAACAAACTACAACAACAACAAAACTAAAGTTATAGCTGGTCTGGACATCATGCAGCATGTAAATAGTATTTTGTGTTGTTGTTTATTCTTCTAAATGAGCATGCTGTATTGTTTTCCAGTATGGGCCTGTCTTTACAGTTCTTGTTGCTGGGAAGCGGCTGACCTTTGTTACGCTCCATGAAGACTTTCGAACCTTTTTCATGTCCAAAGATGTTGATTTTGAACAAGCAGTGCAAGAGCCTGTTCGCAATACAGGTAATCTTCTTTGCTTCCCATGACTCTAGTAACTCGAACTGTGTTTGCAGTCATTTGTGTTTGTGTAAGTAATATATATATATATATATATTTTATATTATATTATATTATATATATATATATATATATATATATATATTTTTTTTTATATTATATTATATTATATATATATATATATATATATATATATATATATATATATATATATATATATATACACACACACACAGTACATGCCAAACGTTTGAACACACCTCTTTTTCAATGTGTTTTCTTTATTTTTATGACTATTTACATTGTAGATGTACTTAACAAAAAATATTCTATTTTTTTTTAAATAGCCACCCTTTGCTCTGATTACTGCTTTGCACACTCAGTGTTGCCAACTTAGTGACTTTGTCGCTATAATTGGTGAGTTTTCAGACACTCTAGCGACTTTTTTGTAAAAAAAAGCATGTGCTGCCGTGAGCCCCGCCCCACAATACTCACAGTGCAGTCTCTCACTCAGAGCACACCCATACCGCACTACGAATACACTGTATATCAACTGCGTATGCTCACAGCCGCCACTGACTGACCCCGCCCCGTATTTACAGAACAGGATGTAAATATAAAGGTGTCTTCAATGTGACACGAACAGCAATCACTACATTTAACTCACAGTCTCAGTCAGTCACTTACCTCATTCACCACACAGCCTATCACTCACCTTGTCCACAGTGTCTGCCTCTTTGTAAAAAGCTAAACATCTAGCTAGCTAGCTCATCATTGAACAATTTGTCTATAATAGGTTTGAAAATAAAAAAAACTTGAAAAAAAAACAAACAAAAAAACAAAAACGTAGAAATAACATTTAACCACATGTTGTTTATTTGTTATTTGTAACATTTGGGGTGTTTTTTTTTTGTTTTTGTTTTTTTTACTTTTTTCTCTCCCACAACCCACAACATTAATCCTTTACAGCTTCAAAAAAATGTATTATGCAAATTAGGCGATGGCGTAATTTAGTGTCTTCTAGCGACTTTTAGGACAGTCAATAGCTACTTTCCTGAGGAGCTGGCCACACTATGCACACTGATTACTGCTCTTGGTATTCTCTTAATGAGCTTCAAGAGGTAGAGTCACCTGAAATGGTTTTCCAACAGTCTTGAAGGAGTTCCCAGAGGTGTGTAGCACTTGTTGCCCATTTGCTTTCACTCTGTGGTCCAGCTCACCCCAAACCATCTCAATTCAGGTCCAGTGACTGTGGAGGCCAGGTCATTCAGTGAGAATCTACAATGTAAATAGTCATGAAAATAAAGAAAACGCATTGAATGAGAAGGTGTGTCCAAACTTTTGGCCTGTACTGTATATATATATATATATACAGGTGCTGGTCAACGAATTAGAATAATTTGAAATAGTGCAATCATGAAATTCTTTGAATGCATTTTTTGTGCAGAAAGCAAATCAGGTGTTCACCGCACCTGTCCTACTCGTTAGACTAATCACAGAACTCGTTACCTGGAAAACAATTTGCTCAGCTGAGCTTTCCAAAAGGCCCATTTAGGCCATTTAACTGTGACACTGTTGTTTTATTGAATTAGAATAATGGAGAAACCGTTTCATTGAATTAGAATAAATGCTCGAATTTTTGTTTTCTGTGAAGAGTGTTCACTGTGCAGTATAAAGTCAGGGTTGAGTAGAATTTCTAAGTTGTAAAATCAATCATGGGTAAGCAGCGCGACCTCTCAACCGGAATAGTGGCTCAAATTCAAGCCCTTCGCCAACAAGGCTTGACCCAAACTAAAATTGCTGAGCAGCTCGGCATCAGCCAGTCTTCCGTCTGCAAAGCTCTCAAGAAAAACTGCAGCAAGCGCACCAACTGTTCCGCCGTCCGAAAAACTTCTGCTCGTGACAACAAGCAGCTGAGAAAGATCGCAGTCAGCAACCGGTTCAAGTCCACTTCCGAGCTCACCGACTTGTGGAACAAGCAGCCCGGCGCTGACGTCTCCAGATCAACCACTTACCGTCGTCTGCGCGAACTCGGCTTCAAATCTCGCGTTCCAGCAGTAAAACCGATGCTGAACAAGAAACAAATGGAGAAATGGCTGAAGTGGGCCAAAGAACACGGCGAGTGGACTGCTGAAGACTGGCAGAAAGTGGTCTTCAGTGACGAATCACGCTTCTGCATCTCCTTCGGTGACCAAGGTCCTCGTGTCTGGCGTCGTGGTGGTGAAACCTACAACCACGAGTGTGTGAAAAGATCCGTCAAGTTTCCCCAGAGCGTTATGGTCTGGGGATGCATGTCCGCTCGAGGTGTAGGGAAACTCTGCTTCCTCAAGAAGACTGTCAATGCTGCCGTATATCAAGATGTTCTGGAAACGTTCCTGATTCCGACTGTTGAGGAACAGTTCGGCGAAGAAGACTTCATATTTCAACAGGATCTTGCACCGGCTCATGCGGCAAAGTCGACCAAAGATTGGTTCACTAAAAAACAGCTTGAAGTTTTGGCATGGCCGGCCAACTCGCCTGACCTCAATGTCATTGAAAACCTTTGGGCCATCGTCAAGCGGAAAATTCGCGACAGAAAGCCTACTACGCTGGACCAACTGAAGCAGAACATCGCCACTGCCTGGGAAGCTGTGAGTGCGGAAACTTGCGACAAGCTGGTCAAATCGATGCCGCGGAGACTTCAGGCAGTCATACAAGCCAAGGGGGCAGCCACAAAATACTGAGAAAGTGATGATTGTAATTATAATAAAAATTATTCTAATTCAATGAAACGGTTTCTCCATTATTCTAATTCAATAAAACAACAGTGTCACAGTTAAATGGCCTAAATGGGCCTTTTGGAAAGCTCAGCTGAGCAATTTTTTTTCCAGGTAACGAGTTCTGTGATTAGTCTAACGAGTAGGACAGGTGCGGTGAACACCTGATTTGCTTTCTGCACAAAAAATGCATTCAAAGAATTTCATGATTGCACTATTTCAAATTATTCTAATTCGTTGACCAGCACCTGTATATATATATATATATATATATATATATATATATATATATATATATATATATATACAGGATGTGTATATGCAGTAACTTGAAAATAGTATGTTTTTAAGAAAACAAATGGTAAAACTGTGGGCAAGCAGTAAGTGTTTAGAGTTAAAATATACACACAAACAGTGCAATGTCAGTTGCATGTACACAAGCTAGTGTGATGACTTTTATTAGCTAAACAATTTTTACTACTTTAGTTTGTCTGCTGTTGCTAATTTTAATACATTTAAGGCATATTCTAAATATTGAGTGTTGTGGTGTAGCTATAACAGCTTGGCATGCTTTGGGTTTCTCCCCAGCATCCATTAGCAAAGAGAGCTTTTTTAAATTCCATCCAGCCTGTAACACAATGATTAAAGGAAGACTGACACCAGGCAACACAGCCTTGCTGGTGGACCACCTGTGTGAAGAGTTCAACAATCATTTGGAGCTCTTGGGGAGGAAAGGATCTGGTTCTCTCAATAAGCTGGTCAGGTACAACCTGTCACATGTATTTTTTCACACAAGACCTTTTTCTTTTTCAAGAAAGTGTCACAGCCAAGCATATATAACATATTTATAATTTTTGTCAGTGTCTGAAGTGTAAAATCAAATCTATATTCTTTTCATTTAGATTGTATATATGTAATGTAGGCCTGTTATGATAAAAAATAAGCAATTATTGGATACATTTTATTGTAATTTTAAGACCATTAATTGTCACTGACATACACTGCCTGGCCAAAAAAATTAACTAAGCAAATTATCTTGGTTTGCTGCAGTTTTTTTACTGCAGAAAACCAAGAAAGAGTGACTCAGAGAGCATGAGATCATAACTTTCACCACAGAGTTCAGACCATTTAAAGACAAAAACATTTTAATTAATCATACATTGGAAAATATGTATTGTTTTCTTCACCTACTGCAGTCTGCACTGTGTGTATAGAGACATGGTTCTTGAATCATTGATCTGTTCACTGTTCTACATGTGAACAAACACAAAAAACACAATAGATGGTATCAGAATAAATATTATTGAGGCAGCTGGCTGACATTGAAGAAAAAAAGCCACATATACATTAACATGGCCGAAGTCACAGGACCGCAGTTTGTAAATTCATAATAAAATGTTACCTCAAGAAACAGTGTGGGAACACCTACTCTTGTATACGTTGTAAAGCGTTCTCTTGTGAGTGAGGCTGATTGACATGGTTAAGCCAGGTGAATTGTGGGAGTTGAAGTAAGATCTGATAGAGGGTGCCAGGTGGATGAAACATTCAGTTTCTGAAAATTGTGTCAGGATTTTTACATTCCTTGGTCCACAGTGTTACACGTGTATAGGGAATACATCACAGAAGACATTACTACCCGCAGTTCCCAGCATAAATGTTGACATCTGGCTAGAATTGTCTTATCCACATTCAAAGCAAAACACCTCACTAATCCTGCAGGTTAGTGCAGCATTATTCTGATTGCATGGGACACCGAAAATGTCTCATTTAATTGTTCAGTGGTGTAAAATTGTGTTTGCACCATTATTGATTTCTTTTTTTTTTGCATGTTTGTCACTCATAAATATTTCAGTTCATTAAACAAATGAAAAATAGTCAAACAACACAAATAAACACATGCAGTTTTTAATTGAAGGTTTTTATTTCTAAGGCTGGAAAATACCCAACCATATACAACCAATAGCCCCAATTCCACTTTACAAAAAAAGATAAGAGTGAACACCTTTTCCACACCATTGTTTATTTAACACACCAATATGGCATGCATACATTTTTTAAGAAATTGGATTAAATTACATGCTATTGTCTGAACTGTTTGAGTTTGGTCACATTTACATTTACTCTTTTCTTTGCAGGAGTGTCATGTACCCAGCTGTGATGAGTAACCTATTGGGTAAATCCAATTCACCCAAGAGTGCCCTGGAAAAGCAAAAGTTCATTGAGAAGTTCACCACTTATGATGATGGATTTGAGTATGGATCCCAGCTCCCTGATATGTTTCTAAAGTTAGTGACTGGCCAGTGTCCTCATAACCTATTTGCTCAGTCAATAAATGCACTACTGCTCTTGTTTTATTCCACCCCACAGCTGCTGCACTGAAAGATGTATATGTAGTTTTACCTTTTTCCTTTTTTTAAGAATTTGACTAATGGTAACACCATATACTCTCATCTTAAAAATAATAGTTGCACCCAGAAGGAGTCAAATGACAGGAATTGAACTTGGTGGGCAGTTTCAAATAGTTCAAATACAATTTAAGCAGTTAAGAGTTTGAGAGGAAGCTCATCCCAGAGCTAAGGTTAGGTTTTGGGTAAGGGTTATGGCTAACGCTCTGACCTTTCCTACTGGGTGCAAGTATTTTTTTTTATTTAGACTAAATCATATTTAAAGCATAAATACAGTGATATGGAAAAGCCTGGGCACCCCTGATAATTTTCTTGATTTTCCTTTATAAATCGTTGGTTGTTTGTATCAGCAATTTCAGTTAAATGTAGTCAGGTTTGATGGTTTATGAGCATGGACAGCCTGCTTCAAATCACACCACAAATCTTTAATAATATTCAGGTCTGGGGACTGAGATGATCATTACAGAATGTTGTACTTGTTCCTCTGCATGAACGCTTTAGTAGATTTAGAGCAGTGTTTAGGGTCTTTGTCTTGTTAAAGTATCCAGCCCCGGAGCAACTTTAACTTTCTCACTGATTCTTGAACATTGTTCTCGAGAATCTGCTGATATTGACTGGAATCCATGAGACCCTTAACTATAACAATATTCCAGTACCTGCACTGATCACACTGCCCCACAGCATGAAGAACTACCACCAAATTTTACTGTGAAGAGCAAGAGTTTATCTTGGAATTCTGCGTTCTTTTTCTTTCATGCATACCACCCTGCAAATAACTAAATTTTAGTTTCATCAGTCCACAGCACCTTGTTCCAAAATAAAGCTGGCTTGTTTAAACGGTCTTTAGCAAACCTCAAGCGACTCTGTTTGTGGCGTGTGCTCAGAAAAGGCTTCTTCTCTTCTTGTGTAAAGTGCTCTGAATAGCTGAATGATGCACTGTTCTCACCATCCTTCTCCAATGATTATCTGAGGTCTTAACTAGAGCTGTGCCTGTGATCTTCCATTTTCTCTCTATGTTCCTCACAGTGGAAACTGACAGCTGAAATCTCTGAGAGCTTTTTATATCCTTCCTGATGTTTTATATCCTTCCTGATGTTGAACAATCTTTGATTTCACATAATTTGAGAGTTGTGTTTTGAGGCCCATGATGCCACTCTTCAGAGAAAATGCAAAGAGGAGAAAAACTTACAATTGGCCACCCTTTTTTTATAATTGAATTTACCTGTGTGTGTAGGTCAAAGGTCAGTGAGCTTACCAACCTATTTTTGTACTATTACTGCAAAAGTATTTAAACCAATATTGCACACTTTCTGTAAATCCTACAAACAACCAATGATGTAAAAAGGAAAATTATGAAAATTATGTATGTAATGATTTTCTGCATCTCTCAGTTAAGCTGTAAATAATGCATCTCCTGCATTTTTATTTTGCTGTCTATATGTAAAGGAATTTAATTTATTGGACAGGGAATGGGCCAGTGCTAAGGAGTGGCTTTTGTCTCTGCTGGAGAACATGATTGTCAGAGCAGTGGATAACCACTCTAATGAAAGTGGGGGTGAGGTAAGTACACAGAGTTATGATTTGTTCATTGTAGGGGATACAACTATTTTAGAGCCAAATAAAAACAGCTAGTGTGTTAGCAAAACGTGTCCTAGAGGGACAGTGCTGATAAGTAACTATTCCTGCTCAAACACAGATAATTTGGTTCATTTGGATAGGACAGCTAACTGGAAATTGGCAGATTTTGTCTACCTACAGAACAGCACAAACATGAGCTGGTTTCTGTCATAACTGCAGAGGACATTACTAAAGATGTATGTATAAATATAATAGAGCAGTAGTAGCATTCCAAACTAATGTGCTAATTGTGTCTCTCAGAGAAGGGGTACATGCCACAACTCACCACTGTCCACACTGCTGTTTTGTCTCGTGCTTGACCTTGATCTTTTCTAAACAAAGCAACAAGCCAAAATAGATGCAGCCCACACTCCAGCAAGAATATCTACCCACCTGGAGGGAGCAGGGCCAATTGTGCTCCCTCTGAGCGCCGGCAGCTGATGGCAAAGCTGAATGAGCGGGGATTCGAACCTGCGACCTACAATTTTAATGTTTTTTTTTTAGTAACAATACTAAATGAAACTGCCTTATATTCTGCTTGAGTATAAGGACTCAAGAGTGGGCAATTTCTGATGGAAATTTGCAAAATACCTAAACATGTTTTTACTCAGATTTTCATAAAACTTAGCTTTTTTTCACCAGCAGCGCCTTAGTCTGCTGGACCACTCTGAACCCCCAGTAGTGCTTTTCTACTCATAAATTTTAAAATACCTCAGCACTGCTAGTCAATCACATGTGAGCGAAATTTAAACACACGAAGGCAGCCAGTCAAACAAATGGTTTAGCTTAGTTAGCCCTGTAAAATGGCAGTTTGGTAAGAGGTAAACTGAACGCTTTGCTTAATTTAATTTATGCAAAAGTAGAAATGGACTTAAATCTGCTATTTATCTGGCCACCGGCTCTCTCTCTACTTCAATACATGGCTAGGGAAGCCATGTGAGCCTGCTAATGCTACTGATAAATCATAAAACCCTAAAAAGATCCTCATACCCACAGATGTTGCAGCTTGGCCTGTAGACCCTGAAGCCTGGAAAGTTACCAAAGCTGGAGCACCAGCTGCTTTTATAAATTACTAGAATGATGATAAATCTGGTGACTGGGAAAGCCAAGGAAGAGTTGCAGTCTAGCAGACATGCTGGGTGGGATCTATGCCATCAAAATCTACATGTGGCCACAAGATACTCTCACATATTGCTGATCTGTTTGTGTCTTTTTGTCACTACATAACTAAAAACTGTTGTATATGATGGCTACCAGATCATCGCACCAGCAGTTGGGCCTAGGCCTGTTGGAATAATGAATTATTGCAATAAAGGGTTTTAATCTAATTTTAAAAATATTTTTATGGTAATGATACATACATAAATAATTCAATAATTAGTTTACCCCCCCCTGGTTAGATTACTAGGTTCTGGGGTTTGATTACAGATGGATGGTGCTGTGCTGGTTAGATTAGTAGGTTCTGGGGTTTCATAACAGACGGTGCTGTGCTGGTTAAATTAGTAGATTCTGGGGTTTCATAACAGATGGATGGAGCTGTGCTGGTTAGATTAGTAGATTCTGGTGTTTGATAACAGATGGATGGCGCTCTGCTGGTTAGATTAGTAGGTTCTGGGGTTTAATAACAGATGGATGGCACTGTGCTGATTAGATTAGTAGGTTTTGGGGTTTGATAATTGATGCATGGTGCTGTGCTAGTTAGATTAGTAGGTTTGGGGGTTGGATTACAGATGGACGAGCTGTGCTGGTTAGATTAGTAGGTTCTGGGGTTTCAGAACAGATGGAGCAGTGCTGGTTAGATTAGTAGGTTCTGGGGTTTGATAACAGATGGATGGAGCTGTGCTGGTTTGATTAGTAGGTTCTGGGCTTTGATAACAGATGGATGGAGCTGTGCTGGTTAGATTACTAGGTTCTGCGGTTTCATAACAGATGGACGGTGCTGTGCTGGTTAGATTAGTAGGTTTGGGGGTTTGATTACGGATGGACGGAGCTGTGCTGGTTAGATTAGTAGGTTCTAGCAGGAAAACTCTAGAAACAAAGTGCAGCAAGAAAGATTTAATCCCAATAAACACGTATGACAATTAGTAATAGTGAATATAGTGTATATAGAGTCTTTGGCGAAAGCCCCGTCGAAGCCCAGGTCCGCAGCGTCTGGAACCTCGCAGATCCTGCCGTACTTGTACGGCGGGGGCGGAGCCTATCCCCAAAAATATAAAAGATATAATTACCCACAGGAGGATCCTTTACCTGGTTCACGTATTCTGGAAGGAAAACAGTTATAAACAAGCTTGAATAAGGTGTTCAAGATTGGAGTGTTATTTGCTGAGTACGTGTGCATTACAGTAGTTGCGCTCATGTTTTGGTAGCATACATTTATTAGGTTCGTTGTATACAAAGTACTTGTATACACTGCTTGAGGCTATTTTAGAAGCGTATGATAAGCGTAACGTTGACGTGATCAGCATGAGAAAACACTGCGGACTAACAATACATTAAGCCTTTGAGGGGCACAACTTTTGGACGCCGTCGTAGCAAAACGCGGACTACGAGTCCAAAGGGAATAAGAGCGGGCACGGCCCGCTGTGCAGCAAAACGCGGACTACGAGTCCAAAGGCTATAAGGGCGGGCACGGCCCGCTGTGCAGCAAAACGCGGACTAGGAGTCTAATGAGCATAGGAACGGGCACGGCCCGTGTTGATATCTAGGAGCATAAGGAGTAGGATATTTGAGCGAGCGCGAGCTGTCGTGGCAGTACGTTATAACAGTATATTCATTTGACGTCTGTATAAAAATCTTACAACCGCCTCCAGTTGTTTGCAATTAAATAGATATATTAAATAGATATATAAATAAATAGATATATATGTACATAAATTACTTACTCAGACATCAGGTATCCCGAACAAGATGGGTGAGGGTATAAGAGCGAGCACGGCTCGCGACTGCAGCAGCGCGGACTACGAGTCCAGTGGGTATTTAGAGCGGGCACTGCCCGCGATCGCAGCAGCGCGGACTACGAGTCCAGTGGTTATTAGAGCGGGCACGACCACGACCACGACCACGACCACGGCCCGAGAATTAAAAGACTTTCCATTATCATTGACTGCTATAACATTTTACTGATGATTGTTATTAGACACCTTGTAAGTCATGATGCGAACAAAGCAAATATAACAGGGGAAGCGAAATTAATGTCAAAACAAATGTCAGGGAGCACCAAATGCAGAACCAAGGACAGACTGTCCTTGGAGAACACCCCCAAAACCAAAGGACCAGGGAAAGTAACATCAGCACAAACCATAAGACATAAAGCAACGACAAACCGGATCGGATACATTGAGGCACGTAATTTGCACAGCAGTACGTCAAAGCAACCCGTGATCGGTAAATGCGCAAAACTTCGGCCACTAAAAAAGTTCTAAGGCAATAGCAACCGCCGCCCACGGCGTTGATTGTTAAAACACGGCATCGTAAAAGTAGAAATTCTGTAAGAAAGGTACATGCCAATCATGAAACAAAACATAGCACAGGCAACACAAAATTAACCCAATAAAAGGCAGCAAATCACCAGAATTAGACCAGGTACGGAGTCAGTGCAGTCCACGAATCACGTAATCGAAAACCTGTGCAGTACCGTACATCCGAGTGTGTCTTATACAAGCAGCATCGGACACGAGTCCAATCAAGCAGCGGAGCGGGCACGGCCTGAGACAATAAACAACGCGAACTGCGAGTACGGTAAAGCATTAGAGCGGGCACGGCCCGAGACAATAAACAACGCGAACTGCGAGTACGGTAAAGCATTAGAGCTGGCACGGCCCGAGATAATAAACCACGCGGACTGCGAGCCAGTAAAGCATTAGAGCGGGCACGGCCCGAGATAACAAACAACGCGGACTGCGAGTACGGTAAAGCATTAGAGCGGGCACAGCCCGAGATTATAAACGATGCGGACTGCGAGTATAGCAAACCATTAAAGCGGGCACGGCCCGAGATAAGAAACCGCGCAGACTGCGAGCCATAAAAGCATTACAGAGCGGGCATGGCCCGAGATTATGAACAACGCGGACTGAGAGTACGGTAAAGCATTAGAGCGGGCACGGCCCGAGATAATAAACGATGCGGACTGCGCGTACAGTAACCAGCAGAGCGGGCACGGCCCGAGATAACAAACACGGACTGCGAGTACAGTAAACCATTAGAGCGGGCGCGGCCCGAGATAATAAACAACGCGGACTGCGAGTACGGTAAAGCATTAGAGCTGGCACGGCCCGAGATAATAAACCACGCGGACTGCGAGCCAGTAAAGCATTAGAGCGGGCACGGCCCGAGATAACAAACAACGCGGGCTGCGAGTACAGCAAAGCATTAGAGTGGGCACGGCCCGAGGTAAACAACACGGAAAGCGAGTCATTAAAGCATTAGAGCGGGCATGGCCCGAGACAATAAGCAGCGCGGAAGCGAGTACAGAAAAGCAATTGAACGGGTACGGTCCGAGATAAGAAGCAGCGCAATAGGCACTTGCGACGAGCAAAACAGCATAACAATGCTTTATAATAAAAAACGTATTACAACCAATTATGAAATTTACAAAATAGCGCCACTTCGACAAAATAACTTAAAACAAATGAAAGACAACACAATCACCCAATACGAAAAAGTATTAAAGCAGCTCCATAACAAAAAAGTGCCACAATACAAATATCAAATACAGTGCTTCGAAATCAATGTGTAAAATACGAAGGTATATAAAATGGAGAAAACGGCACCCATAATAGAGCCGGTTCCAATAGGTGACTTGAAAAGTCGGCTCCTGAGCCGGATCGATCGCGAACGACACATCAATAACATTCAACAGTAAAGCCCAAGACCGATAAACGAACCATAGGAGCGTCGCGAGAATGAGATCACAACGAACGAGGATTAACCAAGTACACTAAGTTTATTTATCATCGATCAAATTAGGTTTTGGTGCTGCATGAACGAAACACTTTGCAAGCAGTGCCTGAAGGGTCAGCTCCACTGAGGCGTGGGCGTGTGTGTGTGGACAGTAGGAAGGGAGCAGGCTATCAGCGCCACATTGCTGGTTCAATAAAAAACCCAAGTTAACTAAGTTAACCCAAGCACTAAACGTAAGCAACACAAGCAGGCGTGCGGAGCGGCAGAAACGTAAAAAACGGAGGGCGGGCGCGGGGCTAAAACTATCGGGTGCCAGCAGGAGCGGGTTTAAAAACAGCCATCCAGCCCAGACTTCTCGAGCGAAGCGTACAAACTCAGCCACAGGCACCGGACAGAGCCGTGGAAAACGCAGAAACACCAAGCAACTATCCGAACACCGCCGAGAAAAGCCTCAGCACTAGACCAGAACGCCACAGAATCGACACTGAGCCGAAACAACCAGCACGATTCAGCACACGGCTGCGAGCCGAGACAAAGCATCGGAGCAGCAAGCATCGGAGCAGCAAGCCTCGAAGGCAAGCGCGACACGGTCACGTGATCCAGCAAAACAGGAACCCAGACCGCCAACAGCAAACACAGCGAGGATCCAACCAAAACGCCAGCGACAGAACAGAGAGCAAGTAACCAACATGGATCCTACGAGCAGGAAATCGAGCCAACTACGAACGAGCAGCCACGCAGACGGGCGAAAACGGCAAACTGAGAGCAAGGTAAAGACAAATGGCAGAAACACCATGAAGCCACGCGGGAACGACCGGCGCCTGAAAACGTATGTCAGCGTCTGCAAGCAGGGGAGAACAGGTATGAGGGAGGTCTTTTAAGGACAGGTGGGAGTTGGTGATTGGCTGAGAAAAGTGGCGTGATTTCGAGTTTCCCGCTAGAACCTACGCAGAGCTTTCAGTTCTGGGGTTTGATTACAAATGGACGGTGCTGTGCTGATTTGATTATTAGGTTTTGGGGTTTGATAACAGATGGATGGCACTGTGCTGATTTGATTAGTAGGTTCTGGGGTTTGATAACAAATGGATGGCACTCTGCTGGTTAGATTAGTGGTTTCTGGGGTTTGATAACAGATGGATGGCACTGTGCTGATTAGATTAGTAGGTTTTGGGGTTTGATAATTGATGCATGGTGCTGTGCTAGTTAGATTAGTAGGTTTGGGGGTTTGATTACGGATGGACGGAGCTGTGCTGGTTAGATTAGTAGGTTCTGGGGTTTGATTACAGATGGACGGTGCTGTGCTGGTTAAATTAGTAGATTCTGGGGTTTCATAACAGATGGATGGAGCTGTGCTGGTTAGATTGGTAGGTTCTGGGGTTTCATAACAGATGAATGGTGCTGTGCTGGTTAGATTAGTAGATTCTGGGGTTTGATAGCAGATGGATGGAGCTGTGATAGTTAGATTTGTAGGTTCTGTGGTTTGATAACAGATGGATGGTGCTGTGCTGGTTAGATTACTAGGTTCTGGGGTTTGATAACAGATGGATGGCGCTGTGATAGTTAGATTTGTAGGTTCTGTGGTTTGATAACAGATGGATGGCACTGTGCTGATTAGATTAGTAGGTTTGGGGGTTGGATTACAGATGGACGAGCTGTGCTGGTTAGATTAGTAGGTTCTGTGGTTTAATAACAGATGGACGGTGCTGTGCTGATTTGATTATTAGGTTTTGGGGTTTCATAACACATGGATGGCGCTATGCTGGTTAAATTAGTAGGTTCTAGGGTTTGATAACAGATGAATGGCGTTGTGATGATTAGATTAGTAGGTTCTATTAGTAGGTTTGATAACAGATGGATGGTGCTGTGCTGGTTAGATTAGTAGGTTCTGGGGTTTGATAACAGATGGACGGTGCTGTGGTGGTTAGATTAGTAGATTCTGAGGTTTCATAAGAGATGGATGGTGCTGTGCTGGTAAGATTAGTAGGTTCTGGGGTTTGATAACAGATGGATGGCGCTCTGCTGGTTAGATTAGTAGGTTCTGCGGTTTGATTACAGATGGATGGTGCTGTGCTGATTTGATTATTAGGTTTTGGGGTTTGATTATAGATGCATGGTGCTGTGCTGGTTAGATTAGTAGGTTCGGGGGGTTGATTACAGATGGACGGAGCTGTGCTGGTTAGATTAGTAGGTTTTGCGGTTTGATTACAGATGGACGGTGCTGTGTTGGTTAGATTAGTAGGTTTTGGGGTTTGATTACAGATGGATTGTGCTGTGCTGCTTAGATAAGTAGGTTCTGGGGTTTGATTACAGATGGATGGCGCTGTGCTGCTTAGATAAGTAGGTTCTGGGGTTTGATAACAGACAGTAGGTGCTGTGCTGTTTAGATAAGTAGGTTCTGGGGTTTGATAACAGATAGAAGGTGCTGTGCTGGTTAGATTAGTAGATTCTGCTGTTTCTTAACAGATGGATGGTGCTGTGCTGGTTAGATTAGTAGGTTCTGGGGTTTCATAACTGATGCATGGTGCTGTGCTGGTTAGATTAGTAGGTTCTGGGGTTTGATTACAGATGGATGGTGCTGTGCTGGTTAGATAAGTAGGTTTTGGGGTTTCATAACACATGGATGGCGCTATGCTGGTGAAATTAGTAGATTCTAGGGTTTGATAACAGATGAATGGCGTTGTGATGATTAGATTAGTAGGTTCTATTAGTAGGTTTGATAACAGATGGATGGTGCTGTGCTGGTTAGATTAGTAGGTTCTGGGGTTTGATAACAGATGGACGGTGCTGTGCTGGTTAGATTAGTAGATTCTGAGGTTTCATAACAGATGGATGGTGCTGTGCTGGTTAGATTAGTAGGTTCTGGGGTTTGATAACAGATGGATGGTGCTGTGCTGATTTGATTATTAGGTTTTGGGGTTTGATTATAGATGCATGGTGCTGTGCTGGTTAGATTAGTAGGTTCGGGGGTAGGGCTGGGCGATATGGAAAAAAATCTTATTACGATATAGTTTTTCATATCAGCCGATATCGATATGTATCACGATATAAATCAAATCACTTTCTGTTACACTTAAAGGTTTCTATTTTTACTCAGAAGTGACAGAATAAGGGAGTTATGGACAAAATCACTAGCAGGCTCAGAGCCTTGTGGACAGACACTAGGATGTTAACATCTTGCCAGGTGGGTACAGCTTTTAAATTAATTTTAAAAAGGGGACAAATATATAAACTAAAAAATATGTAAGACCCTTTACATTATATGTCTGTTTAATTTAAATTGCAATAACACTTTATTTATTTTTATAAAATTATATTTAATCAAAAGATCATTCCCCTCCCTGAATGCAGGCAACTACATAAAGCAAAATACAAGAGTATATCACAGTGTTCATTTTGACAGGTGATTTTGATACAGTCTTAGTCTTTTCACTAAAATGTATAATAGTTTTAGTTACATTTTAGTCTATCGGATATTATTAGTTTTAGTCAGATTTCAGTCTAGTTTAATTTTGGTCATATAAAAAGTATGTATTACATATGTTTTACTGTTTTTCTATTTTCTATTTGTTGTAATTTTAGATAATTTACTGCTTATGTTTTTTTTTAAATAAGAGCCTTTAGTTTTTTTTTCATTTAAATTAAGCTAACATTTAAATATTAAAAAAAAAAAGTGGCCTATAATGGAGGTGGGAGGAATAAAGTCAAGTTTCTGAAATGATCCACTTCTACTGCAGTACAGATTTATACTAACATTACTGGCTTTCAGTAGACTAGACTTACATTACTTAAGTGTATTTAAAACTCCAGTTCAGTAACAGCAATGTTTAGCTCAGTTCAAATACAGCTAGACAGATTATATAATCTTCTGTATTTAGTAAAATATCCAGCATAACAGACTCTCTATCTGTTAAAAACTATAAAACACAAAGACAGAGGAGAATGCTGCCCTCAGGGTTTTCTAACAGAAACAGTGAGAGTTAGGAAAAAAGATGGAAAGTGCTTCCTTTCTGTGTGTTTATATACTAACCCCTCACTCGTGCTGAAGTTAACCTTAATTTACACGAAACGTGGATTAACACGGCTAACGTGCGTTACCCATTAGTTTATTAGAATGTAAAAAGCAGTGAAAGCATCTTAGCTAATGATGACAGATTGCACAGATCCCTTTTACACCTAAACATCGCTAACTTTAAACTGGAGACAAGCTAATCTAACTAGCAGCAAACAGAGCAGCGTTTACCTGCCTTCAGAAATCTGAACAAGCTCACCTCTCTAAATATCTTGGAGACGCATGCCTCATATTTAAAAGGTGAGTTTTCCAGTGTAGCGCCGCTGAATAGTATAAATGAAGTTTATCCAGTAAATGGGAGAGAAGGAGCCGCTATGTGAGGAGTTCAGAGTGGAGGGGCTCGGGGGGTGGGGCGGAGGGGGATGGTGGAGAGGGGAGGGGAGGGGTTGTACTGGGCTGAGCAGCAGTTCAGCGTGCTGCCTGATCTCGTGCTGCGCCTTTTCACAACGCTACTTAAACGGGAAATAGAAAATTTAGTTTATCGAATTTCTCGCCCCGACTTATCGCGATATATAGTTTCCTCGATAACTATCGATATCGTTTTATCGCCCAGCACTATTCGGGGGGTTGATTACAGATGGACGGAGCTGTGCTGGTTAGATTAGTAGGTTTTGGGGTTTGATTACAGATGGACGGTGCTGTGTTGGTTAGATTATTAGGTTTTGGGGTTTGATTACAGATGGATGGCGCTGTGCTGCTTAGATAAGTAGGTTCTGGGGTTTGATAACAGATAGACGGTGCTGTGCTGGTTAGATTAGTAGATTCTGCTGTTTCTTAACAGATGGATGGTGCTGTGCTGGTTAGATTAGTAGGTTCTGGGGTTTCATAACTGATGCATGGTGCTGTGCTGGTTAGATTAATAGGTTCTGGGGTTTGATAACAGATAGACGGTGCTGTGCTTGTTAGATTAGTAGGTTCTGGGGTTTCATAACTGATGCATGGTGCTGTGCTGGTTAGATTAGTAGGTTCTGGGGTTTGATTACAGATGGATGGTGCTGTGCTGGTTAGATAAGTAGGTTCTGGGGTTTGATAACAGATAGACGGTGCTGTGCTTGTTAGATTAGAAGATTCTGCTGTTTCTTAACAGATGGATGGTGCTGTGCTGGTTAGATTAGTAGGTTCTGGGGTTTGATTACAGATGGATGGTGCTGTGCTGGTTAGATAAGTAGGTTCTGGGGTTTGATAACAGATAGACGGTGCTGTGCTGGTTAGATTAGTAGATTATGCTGTTTCTTAACAGATGGATGGTGCTGTGCTGGTTAGATTAGTAGGTTTTGGGGTTTGATTACAGATGGATGGCTCTGTGCTGGTTAGATTAGTAGGTTCTAGGGTTTGATAACAGATTAATGGCACTGTGCTGATTAGATTAGTAGGTTTTGGGCTTTGATAACAGATGGATGGTGCTGTGCTGGTTAGATTAGTAGGTTCTAGGGTTTGATAACAGATGGACGGTGCTGTGCTGGTTAGATTAGTGCATTCTGGGGTTTCATAACAGATGGATGGAGCTGTGCTGGTTAGATTGGTAGGTTCTGGGGTTTCATAACAGATGGATGGAGCTGTGCTGGTTAGATTAGTAGGTTCTGGGGTTTGATTACAGATGGACGGTGCTGTGCTGGTTAAATTAGTAGATTCTGGGGTTTCATAACAGATGGATGGAGCTGTGCTGGTTAGATTGGTAGGTTCTGGGGTTTCATAACAGATGAATGGTGCTGTGCTGGTTAGATTAGTAGGTTCTGGTGTTTGATTACAGATGGATGGAGCTGTGCTGGTTAGATTACAAGGTTCTGTGGTTTGATAACAGATGGATGGTGCTGTGCTGGTTAGATTAGTAGATTCTGGGGTTTGATAGCAGATGGATGGAGCTGTGCTGGTTAGATTACTAGGTTCTGTGGTTTGATAACAGATGGATGGTGCTGTGCTGGTTAGATTAGTAGATTCTGGGGTTTGATAGCAGATGGATGGAGCTGTGCTGGTTAGATTACTAGGTTCTGGGGTTTGATAACAGATGGATGGCGCTGTGATAGTTAGATTTGTAGGTTCTGGGGTTTGATAACAGATGGATGGCACTGTGCTGATTAGATTAGTAGGTTTGGGGGTTGGATTACAGATGGACGAGCTGTGCTGGTTAGATTAGTAGGTTCTGTGGTTTAATAACAGATGGACGGTGCTGTGCTGATTTGATTATTAGGTTTTGGGGTTTCATAACACATGGATGGCGCTATGCTGGTTAAATTAGTAGGTTCTAGGGTTTGATAACAGATGAATGGCGTTGTGATGATTAGATTAGTAGGTTCTATTAGTAGGTTTGATAACAGATGGACGGTGCTGTGCTGGTTAGATTAGTAGATTCTGAGGTTTCATAACAGATGGATGGTGCTGTGCTGGTTAGATTAGTAGGTTCTGGGGTTTGATAACAGATGGATGGTGCTGTGCTGATTTGATTAGGTTTTGGGGTTTGATTATAGATGCATGGTGCTGTGCTGGTTAGATTAGTAGGTTCGGGGGGTTGATTACAAATGGACGGAGCTGTGCTGGTTAGATTAGTAGGTTTTGGGGTTTGATTACAGATGGACGGTGCTGTGCTGGTTAGATTAGTAGGTTTTGGGGTTTGATTACAGATGGATTGTGCTGTGCTGGTTTGATTATTAGGTTTTGGGGTTTGATTACAGATAGTAGGTGCTGTGCTGGTTAGATAAGTAGGTTCTGGGGTTTGATAACAGATAGACGGTGCTGTGCTGGTTAGATTAGTAGATTCTGCTGTTTCTTAACAGATGGATGGTGCTGTGCTGGTTAGATTAGTAGGTTCTGGGGTTTCATAACTGATGCATGGTGCTGTGCTGGTTAGATTAGTAGGTTCTGGCATTTGATAACAGATAGACGGTGCTGTGCTTGTTAGATTAGAAGATTCTGCTGTTTCTTAACAGATGGATGGTGCTGTGCTGGTTAGATTAGTAGGTTCTGGGGTTTGATTACAGATGGATGGTGCTGTGCTGGTTAGATAAGTAGGTTCTGGGGTTTGATAACAGATAGACGGTGCTGTGCTGGTTAGATTAGTAGATTATACTGTTTCTTAACAGATGGATGATGCTGTGCTGGTTAGATTAGTAGGTTTTGGGGTTTGATTACAGATGGATTGTGCTGTGCTGATTTGAATATTAGGTTTTGGGGTTTGATTGCAGATGGATGGTGCTGTGCTGGTTAGATAAGTAGATTCTGGGGTTTGATAACAGATGGACGTGGCTTTGCTGGTTAGATTAGTAGGTTCTAGGGTTTGATAACAGATGAATGGCACTGTGCTGATTAGATTAGTAGGTTTTGGGCTTTGATTACAGATGGATGGTGCTGTGCTGGTTTGATTAGTAGGTTTTGGGGGTTGATAATTGATGCATGGTGCTGTGCTGGTTAGATTAGTAGGTTCTAGGGTTTGATAACAGATGGACGGTGCTGTGCTGGTTAGATTAGTGCATTCTGGGGTTTCATAACAGATGGATGGAGCTGTGCTGGTTAGATTGGTAGGTTCTGGGGTTTCATAACAGATGAATGGTGCTGTGCTGGTTAGATTAGTAGGTTCTGGTGTTTGATTACAGATGGATGGAGCTGTGCTGGTTAGATTACAAGGTTCTGTGGTTTGATAACAGATGGATGGTGCTGTGCTGGTTAGATTAGTAGATTCTGGGGTTTGATAGCAGATGGATGGAGCTGTGCTGGTTAGATTACTAGGTTCTGTGGTTTGATAACAGATGGATGGTGCTGTGCTGGTTAGATTAGTAGATTCTGGGGTTTGATAGCAGATGGATGGAGCTGTGCTGGTTAGATTACTAGGTTCTGGGGTTTGATAACAGATGGATGGCGCTATGATAGTTAGATTTGTAGGTTCTGGGGTTTGATAACAGATGGATGGCACTGTGCTGATTAGATTAGTAGGTTTGGGGGTTGGATTACAGATGGACGAGCTGTGCTGGTTAGATTAGTAGGTTCTGGGGTTTAATAACAGATGGACGGTGCTGTGCTGATTTGATTATTAGGTTTTGGGGTTTCATAACACATGGATGGCGCTATGCTGGTTAAATTAGTAGGTTCTAGGGTTTGATAACAGATGAATGGCGTTGTGATGATTAGATTAGTAGGTTCTATTAGTAGGTTTGATAACAGATGGACGGTGCTGTGCTGGTTAGATTAGTAGATTCTGAGGTTTCATAACAGATGGATGGTGCTGTGCAGGTTAGATTAGTAGGTTCTGGGGTTTGATAACAGATGGATGGTGCTGTGCTGATTTGATTAGGTTTTGGGGTTTGATTATAGATGCATGGTGCTGTGCTGGTTAGATTAGTAGGTTCGGGGGGTTGATTACAAATGGACGGAGCTGTGCTGGTTAGATTAGTAGGTTTTGGGGTTTGATTACAGATGGACGGTGCTGTGCTGGTTAGATTAGTAGGTTTTGGGGTTTGATTACAGATGGATTGTGCTGTGCTGGTTTGATTATTAGGTTTTGGGGTTTGATTACAGATGGATGGCGCTGTGCTGCTTAGATAAGTAGGTTCTGGGGTTTGATAACAGACAGTAGGTGCTGTGCTGGTTAGATAAGTAGGTTCTGAGGTTTGATAACAGATAGACGGTGCTGTGCTGGTTAGATTAGTAGATTCTGCTGTTTCTTAACAGATGGATGGTGCTGTGCTGGTTAGATTAGTAGGTTCTGGGGTTTCATAACTGATGCATGGTGCTGTGCTGGTTAGATTAGTAGGTTCTGGCGTTTGATAACAGATAGACGGTGCTGTGCTTGTTAGATTAGAAGATTCTGCTGTTTCTTAACAGATGGATGGTGCTGTGCTGGTTAGATTAGTAGGTTCTGGGGTTTGATTACAGATGGATGGTGCTGTGCTGGTTAGATAAGTAGGTTCTGGGGTTTGATAACAGATGGACGTGGCTTTGCTGGTTAGATTAGTAGGTTCTAGGGTTTGATAACAGATGAATGGCACTGTGCTGATTAGATTAGTAGGTTTTGGGCTTTGATTACAGATGGACGAGCTGTGCTGGTTAGATTAGTAGGTTCTGTGGTTTAATAACAGATGGACGGTGCTGTGCTGATTTGATTATTAGGTTTTGGGGTTTCATAACACATGGATGGCGCTATGCTGGTTAAATTAGTAGGTTCTAGGGTTTGATAACAGATGAATGGCGTTGTGATGATTAGATTAGTAGGTTCTATTAGTAGGTTTGATAACAGATGGATGGTGCTGTGCTGGTTAGATTAGTAGGTTCTGGGGTTTGATAACAGATGGACGGTGCTGTGCTGGTTAGATTAGTAGATTCTGAGGTTTCATAACAGATGGATGGTGCTGTGCTGGTTAGATTAGTAGGTTCTGGGGTTTGATTACAGATGGATGGTGCTGTGCTGATTTGATTATTAGGTTTTGGGGTTTGATTATAGATGCATGGTGCTGTGCTGGTTAGATTAGTAGGTTCGGGGGGTTGATTACAGATGGACGGAGCTGTGCTGGTTAGATTAGTAGGTTTTGGGGTTTGATTACAGATGGACGGTGCTGTGCTGGTTAGATTAGTAGGTTTTGGGGTTTGATTACAGATGGATTGTGCTGTGCTGGTTTGATTATTAGGTTTTGGGGTTTGATTACAGATGGATGACGCTGTGCTGCTTAGATAAGTAGGTTCTGGGGTTTGATAACAGACAGTAGGTGCTGTGCTGGTTAGATAAGTAGGTTCTGGGGTTTGATAACAGATAGACCGTGCTGTGCTGGTTAGATTAGTAGATTCTGCTGTTTCTTAACAGATGGATGGTGCTGTGCTGGTTAGATTAGTAGGTTCTGGGGTTTGATTACAGATGGATGGTGCTGTGCTGGTTAGATTAGTAGATTCTGCTGTTTCTTAACAGATGGATGGTGCTGTGCTGGTTAGATTAGTAGATTCTGCTGTTTCTTAACAGATGGATGGTGCTGTGCTGGTTAGATTAGTAGGTTCTGGGGTTTGATTACAGATGGATGGTGCTGTGCTGGTTAGATAAGTAGGTTCTGGGGTTTGATAACAGATAGACGGTGCTGTGCTGGTTAGATTAGTAGATTATGCTGTTTCTTAACAGATGGATGGTGCTGTGCTGGTTAGATTAGTAGGTTTTGGGGTTTGATTACAGATGGATTGTGCTGTGCTGATTTGAATAATAGGTTTTGGGGTTTGATTACAGATGGATGGTGCTGTGCTGGTTAGATAAGTAGATTCTGGGGTTTGATAACAGATGGACGGTGCTTTGCTGGTTAGATTAGTAGATTCTGGGGTTTCTTAACAGATGGATGGTGCTGTGCTGGTTATATTTGTAGGTTCGGCAGCTGTGAGAACAGGGAGTGGCTTGGATGGGAGGGGTTCTTCATCATTGTTCTAGATTTACTCAGGCAGTGGTTGGTGTATAAATCCAAAAGGTTTGGGAGCTGAACCCCAGTGATTACTGCGCTGTACGCACTACCCTCTCCAGAGCAATACAGTTCCCGTACCAGGTGGTGATGCTGCCCATCAGGATGCTTTTCACAGTGCAGGTGTAGAAAGTCCTGAGGATGCGGGGTTTCAGACCAAACCTCCTCAGCCGTCTGAGGAAGTAGAGGCGTTGTCGTGCCTTCTTTACCACCCCTGTGATGTATTCTGTTCACGTCAGATCCTTGCTGATGTGAACACCTAGAAACTTGAAGCTGCTGACCCTCTCCACCGCAGTCCTGTTGATGGAGATCGAGGAGTGTGCTCTCTCCTGCTTCCTGAAGTCCACGATCAGCTCCTTGGTCTTGCTGACGTTTAGAGAGTGGTCACCAGTTTTCCAGGATGTTAACCTTCTCTCTGTAGGCCGATTCGTCGTTATTGGAGATCAGGCCAAAAATTGTTGTGTCGTCAGCAAATTTGATGATGACATTGGATCTGTGTCTGGCTGTGCAATCGTGGGTATACAGGGAGTATAGGTGAGGGCTGAGCACATAACCCTGGGGGGCTCCTATGTTAAGGGTCAGTGAGGAGGATGTGATGTTGCCCATCCTAACCACCTGTTGTTGGTCCGACAGGAAGTTCCGGATCTGGTAGAATGGTACAAAGTAGTAAATGTTTTATCATCCCAACCTTTTAGTAAATTAAACAGTTTCAATATTTTAAACAGATAAAATGTGAAAAATCTTGGGTACATGGGTCATTGACATTTTTGTCTAAAAAATGTATAAAAAAAAGTGTAAGTCATGGAAATCACTGGGTTATATTCTACCAACTCATATTTCCAAATCTACGGTGCCTTGAAGTATTCGCCCCCTTGAATTTTTCAACAATTTGACACATTTCACGCTTCAAACATAAAGATATGAAACAAGTGGGACAAAATCGTGAAGTATAACGAACCTTATTGGATATTTAAAACTTTTTTTAGTAATAAAACAATCGAAAAGCGGGGCGTGCAATATTATTTAGCCCCCTTGCATTATTACTTTGTAGTGCCACCTTTTGCTGCAATTACAGCTGCAAGCCCGAGCTCAGTGAGGTTGGATGGAAAACGTTTTCTGCAGTTTTCAGCTCTTTCCACAAATTCTCGATTGGATTCAGGTGTAGACTTTGACTTGGCCATTCTGACAAATGGATACGCTTATTTGTGAACCATTCCATTGTAGATTTTGCTTTATGTTTTGGATCATTGTCTTTTTGGAAGATAAATCTCCGTCCCAGTCTCAGGTCTTTTGCAGACTTCAACTTTCAGAATGGTTCTGTATTTGGCTCCATCCATCTTCCCATCAATTGTAACCATCTTCCCTGTCCCTGCTGAAGAAAAGCAGACCCAAACCATGATGCTGCCACCACTATGTTTGACAGTGGGATGGTGTGTTCAGGGTGATGAGCTGTGTTGCTTTTACCCCAAACATAATGTTTTGCATTGTGGCCAAAAGGTTGGATTTTGGTTTCATCTGAACAGAGCACCATCTTCCACATGTTTGGTGTGTCTTCCAGGTGGTTTGTGGCAAACATTAAATGAGACTTTTTAATGGATATCTTTAAGAAATGGCTTTCTTCTTGCCACTCTTCCATAAAGGGCAGATTTGTGCAGTGTATGACTGATTGTTCTCCTATGGACAGAGTCTCCCACTTCAGCTGTAGATCTCTGCATTTCGTCCAGAGTGATTATTGGTCTCTTGGCTGCATCTTTGATCAGTCTTCTCCTTGTTTGAGCTGAAAGTTTAGAGGGACGGCCGGGTCTTGGTAGATTTGCAGTGGTCTGATACTCCTTCCATTTCAAAGTGATTGCTTGCACAGTGCTTCTTTATATGTTTAAAGCTTGGGAAATCTTTTTGTATCCAAATCTGGCTTTAAACTTCTCCACAACAGTCTCTTGGACCAACTTGGTCTTCATGATGATAAATTTCGTTCCACTTCACGATTGTGTCCCACTTATTGTTGAAAAGTTTAGTTTACGGCCCTAGTGACTAAAATTGTCATATGGTGTGACATGAATGGTATTGTGTATTAAATAATATAATGTGATTATATAAATAATTTTATCCTGATTCTTTATCATTACTATATAATAGTATAGAATTGCTCAGGTGCAAATATGTTATTTTTTGCATCTACACACATAGGAAGACATTAACTCATTATTTTCATATACAGTACTGTTTCAGGCACCAAAGCAAATTACACTAATCCATTTATCTCAGCAATATGAGTGTTTTACCTGAACAAAACACATATAATATTAAACAGATGCAAATAAACATACATACAGTTAAATGTACCAAGGAATTTTCTTTTTTTAACTAAGTATGTTATATCCTGTGAGCCAAGCTGTAGAACAAAGTGTAGTTCCAGATTTCTCCTGGATGCTCCTCAGCCAGCATGTGTATATGTTGAGTTCCTGATTTACCAAATTTACCAATTTACCAAACCAGGTGTTGATATGAAGAGAACTAGAAATAACTCTATTAAACTCAGATGAGGAGGAAAAATTAGGAGACAGCTTTTTGTAAAATTGCTGTTTGTACTAATTGTAATTCTAGTGTTTTACTGAGCTAATAAACACTTACTTTACAGATAAGAAGCTTTTTCTTTAACTACAAATCTCCACAGGTGCCAAAAATATTTGCACAATACTATACTTCAAATTATTTTGGGAATACCTTGGTTTAAAAGTACCCAACTCCTAATAACCTTTGCAGGCCCTATTCTTTATCTGTCTTTTATTTATTTATCTATAATAAACAACCAAAATCCTCATTTTTTTTACAATTATGAATGTCACACCAAATGACATGGTGTTACACCATGTGAGGTATCACACCACACATGCATTTAATAAACAAACAAACTTTGTTTGACAAGTGACTGAAACATTAACTTATCCAGTAAAACACTAATCCACTGTATTCATTAGATGTTGCACTTTTTATTTTAATCTGTTGAATGTTAGCTACAGCAATTCTAATAATCTTTGTAAATCATTGAACTTTTGTAGAGCTTTGTTTTACTAGCATAGGCTATTTGATGCAGAACCTGCAACACTGTTAAAAAGTTCAATGTTTGCATTTACTTTGCTCATCTTTTTTTCTCAGGACTTTCTCTCTCCTTACATAATCTGCATTTAATCTCTCCCTGTATTTCTATGTTCTTTCTGTACTTGCCATTTCTCTTCATCTATTGAAATCTGCCTCAAACTAAACATTTTAGTGCCACAATTCTGTAGTTTACCATGGACTCAGCTTGAAAATAGGATCGCAGGGAAGTAAATTGAGTTGCTGTATTGATAATAAATATGTGAATAATATACTATCAAAATTTGTTTTAAGGATGCTTGGCTAAATAGATGTATCCAATAGCATTATTTATGTATTTAAATGCAGTTCATATCATATAGTGTGACAAAACATAGATATTTTATGTACTTAGCATGACTTTAAGCAATGTAGCTTTATGCTAGCATCATAAAACCATGCTTACTACAATATGACAGTATAGTTTTAAAGGAAATATTGATTGAAAGTAATTTATTTTGGTATTTTTGTGTAAAATAGAACTGAAGCAGGAGTACTAGATATACTTAAAAAAAATAAAACAATGATAACACAACCTGTAACTTTCATTTTCCTTCTGAGGTGTTCTTGAAATAAGAAGAAGCCACACTCCCCAAAGGTATCCAAACAATAGTATTTTTTCTGGTTTGACTGAAAATTGTGAAAAAATTAAATGTTAATCCCATGAATGCTCTGTAAATTCATATAAAACAGCACTTTCTGAACAATATCATCCCAACTTTTGACATATTCTTCTATAGGTTACATATATTTGACTAAATGGACCAAAGGCCACGTCATGTCAACCACCCACACACTGTCTGTCTGTGTTTGCATTTTTCATAGTCACAAATTTTCTCCAATGCAAATTTACATATCCCTGAATAGGTAGTGTGGGTTACGATGTATATGCATTTGTATAATCCTTGTATCATGTACCAGATTCTTCCTTTTAGAATCTGCTGTACAAAATGAAAGAATGAGTCTTTAATGAACTATCGAGTTTTTTTTATGACACTTGTCAAGGTTTTAAATATGAAGCACAATAAATATTTTCTCAGGGATGAAAATGTGGAAGTAAACATAGACTATAATAGATGTATAAGATGTGTGGCAGAAATACAAGCAGAAAAACAAAAAAGGAAGAAAAGATAGTAGACAAACAAGCTGTCACTTGCCCCAATCCCATATATTTTATCAAAAAGATGAAGCCCTCAACATACCTCTCATGGCCATTCTGTCTAGGAGTCCTAGTGTATAGTGCAATAGTGTAGTGCAGCACAATATTTTCAGTTAATTCCTTCAATACATGTGTTGTCTGTGTCTTTCTTTACAGACATTGCTGCAGCACCTCGTAACCACAATAACAGATAGATTTCTACCCAATTATGGATTACTAATGCTTTGGGCCTCCCTTGCCAATGCAATACCAGTAAGTGAGACACCAAGTAATTATATCAGCAAGACAGTGTTATATATTTATAGCATATTTAAATGAATGATATATGACTTGGTTTAATGTTTTTACTAGTGTGATTATAAGTCATTTGTCAAGTCATAGTTTGTTCAAGGCAGATATATTGCTACATTTTGACCTTCATCATATCATTTTCAGATAACGTTTTGGACCCTTGCCTTTATCTTGTCCAACCCCAGAATATATATGACTGCCATGGATCAGGTCAACTCTGTCATCAAAGACCAAGGTATAGAAAGGCCTTTGCAAAATACAAGCATTGAAAATACAAGTGTTTTGTTGTGTGGTATCTGTTCATATGGCAAAAGGAAAATAAATATACTACAACAATATTAGCATGCCCACTAAAGCAAATACAGTGCCCAGCATGAGTTTCTAGTTATGTGGAGTTGTAATCCACCAGTTTACAAATGTTCTTAAATCTTTATTATTTATTACTAATTATTCCTCATCTGCAAAGTCAATGGCAAGTGTGTTGTACACCTCTAATGTTTCCTCGTCTAGTGTGGTCTACTTTGTGCTCCATTAGCAGTTATGTATAACTGAAAATGTTTCTTCCACTGGTGCCAATTCTCTAATAGGTTGCTCCACTACATACTGCTAGGGATCAAACATTGCATACAGACCACAGTGCTGATTACTGCTGCACAGAGCTCCATGTGTAATTCTTCCACAGTGCTGATTACTGCTGTACAGAGCTCCATGTGTAATTCTTCCACAGTGCTGATTACTGCTGCACAGAGCTCCATGTGTAATTCTTCCACAGTGCTGATTACTGCTGTACAGAGCTCCATGTTTAATTCTTCCACAGAGCTCCATGTGTAATTCTTCCACAGTGCTGATTACTGCTGCACAGAGCTCCTAGTGGGATTCTTCCACAGTGCTGATTAGTGCTGTACAGACCTCCATGTTTAATTCTTCCACAGTGCTGATTACTGCTGCACAGAGCTCCATGTTTAATCCTTCCACAGTGCTGATTACTGCTGCACAGAGCTCCATGTGTAATCCTTCCACAGTGCTGATTACTGCTGCACAGAGCTCTGTGTGTGATTCTTCCACAGTGCTGATTACTACTGCACAGAGCTCCATGTGTAATTCTTCCACAGTGCTGATTACTGCTGCACAGAGCTCCATGTGTAATTCTTCCACAGTGCTGATTACTGCTGCACAGAGCTCTGTGTGTGATTCTTCCACAGTGCTGATTACTACTGCACAGAGCTCCATGTGTAATTCTTCCACAGTGCTGATTACTGCTGCACAGAGCTCCTAGTGGGATTCTTCCACAGTGCTGATTACTGCTGCACAGAGCTCCATGTGTAATCCTTCAACAGTGCTGATTACTGCTGCAAAAAGCTCTTTGTGTAATTCTTCCACAGTGCTGATTACTGCTGCAAAAAGCTCTTTGTGTAATTCTTCCACAGTGCTGATTACTGCTGCACAGAGCTCCATGTGTAATTCTTCCACAGTGCTGACTACTGCTGCAAAAAGCTCTTTGTGTAATTCTTCCACAGTGCTGATTACTGCTGCACAGAGCTCCATGTGTAATTCTTCCACAGTGCTGATTACTGCTGCACAGAGCTCTGTGTGTGATTCTTCCACAGTGCTGATTACTACTGCACAGAGCTCCATGTGTAATTCTTCCACAGTGCTGATTACTGCTGCACAGAGCTCCTAGTGGGATTCTTCCACAGTGCTGATTACTGCTGCACAGAGCTCCATGTGTAATCCTTCAACAGTGCTGATTACTGCTGTACAGAGCTCTGTGTGTAATCCTTCCACAGTGCTGATTACTGCTGCAAAAAGCTCTTTGTGTAATTCTTCCACAGTGCTGATTACTGCTGCACAGAGCTCCATGTGTAATTCTTCCACAGTGCTGACTACTGCTGCAAAAAGCTCTTTGTGTAATTCTTCCACAATGCTGATTACTGCTGCACAGAGCTCCATGTGTAATTCTTCCACAGTGCTGATTACTGCTGTACAGAGCTCTGTGTGTGATTCTTCCACAGTGCTGATTACTACTGCACAGAGCTCCATGTGTAATTCTTCCACAGTGCTGATTACTGCTGCACAGAGCTCTGTGTGTGATTCTTCCACAGTGCTGATTACTACTGCACAGAGCTCCATGTGTAATTCTTCCACAGTGCTGATTACTGCTGCACAGAGCTCCTAGTGGGATTCTTCCACAGTGCTGATTACTGCTGCACAGAGCTCCATGTGTAATCCTTCAACAGTGCTGATTACTGCTGTACAGAGCTCTGTGTGTAATCCTTCCACAGTGCTGATTACTGCTGCAAAAAGCTCTTTGTGTAATTCTTCCACAGTGCTGATTACTGCTGCACAGAGCTCCATGTGTAATTCTTCCACAGTGCTGACTACTGCTGCAAAAAGCTCTTTGTGTAATTCTTCCACAGTGCTGATTACTGCTGCACAGAGCTCCATATGTAATTCTTCCACAGTGCTGATTACTACTGCTCAGAGCTCCATGTGTAATCCTTCAACGGTGCTGATTACTGCTGTACAGAGCTCCATGTTTAATTCTTCCACAGTGCTGATTACTACTGCACAGAGCTCCATGTGTGATTCTTCCACAGTGCTGATTACTGCTGCACAGAGCTCCATGTGTAATTCTTCCACAGTGCTGATTACTGCTGTACAGAGATCTGTGTGTGATTCTTCCACAGTGCTGATTACTACTGCACAGAGCTCCATGTGTAATTCTTCCACAGTGCTGATTACTGCTACACAGAGCTCCATGTGTAATTCTTCCACAATGCTGATTACTGCTGCACAGAGCTCCATGTGTAATTCTTCCACAGTGCTGATTACTGCTGCACAGAGCTCCATGTGTAATTCTTCCACAGTGCTGATGTGATGAAGTAGGCTATACCCCTCTTCATCACCATAAAGACTATATTACTTACCTGTGTACACTCATGCTCAGCCTGTTGAGACAAAAGGGTACTACACGTAACTCAAAACCTTTTACTTACCTGGGTGAGTCCATCCTTGCAGAAGAGAGGGGGAGTGTGTACCTGTAAAAGAAAGGGAAGAAATGTGAATGTGTATTTTATATGTACATTGAAACTCGTACAGATTTCAGCACTTACAAACTGATTAGAGTTTGCTACTATTATTATTATTATTATTATTATTATTAATATTGTTATTCTTATTATATCATAGTACCATGTACTTGGTGTATCATTACCCGGTTCTACCCGTGTGAGAAATGGTATGTTCATGGGAGGGGTTAATGGTATAAAAGGTGTACTGGATCTATGAGTAAGGGTGGGGGGCAGATAGTTCGGGATATCAGCCATGAAAAGAAGCTCTATACGACTGTATAGGAGATAGACCTTATTCTCTGCGTGAAGAGATTATTTTGTGTTTGTTTACTTTTCGTTTTCTTTTCTCGTCAAGTACGTACGCCTGTAAATTTGTAAATATTAGTGTTGGTGTGTAAATAAACGGTGTCGGATAAACTGTACCTCCTTGTTGCCATGGTTACTGGCCCTGCTTCTGAGCGCTCGCCCTACACTACCCATAAAGTTTCGTTCTGTTCTTGCTGGATATGAATGCGCTTTATCACACATGGTGGCAGCGGTTGCCGTAACTAAAGTTGGGCAGAGGTAATACAGTAACTACCGAGGGCTTCGGACGCCAGAGAAGGAGACGCCGCAGCCATTTTGCAGCGTGCTACTGAGCGGCCCCAGCCAGGAGAGGGCGATGGCACCAAAAAAGCCCACCGTCACCCAATCATCAACACATACACGCAGTGATGACCAGGAATGCGAATCCTCCGAAGCGCAAACAGCAGAGAGTGCATCGGAGATCGCTTGTCTTCAGAGGACGTTTCAAAACTTCATGGATATGCAGCTGCAGAAAGACGAGGAGCTGCGCAGAGAAGCGCCGAAACAAGACCAGAGGTGGCGCTCGATGCAACTTCAGTTCGGACTCCTGCAGCAGGAGGTTAGGCGCGGCAGAGAGGAAGAAGACACCGGAGCACCACACGACACTACACCAGCAACAGCGCGCACTCGGATCTACAGACCGGTGATGCCTGCAGAAAGCACTCACGAGGCGGCAGGAGCTCAGACTCAACCAGCGCCTACAGCGTGGCCAAGGCTCCCAACGCTGAAAGACTCGGACGATATCGAGCATTATTTTATAATGTTCGAGCGACTAGCACAGGCGGCTAGGTGGCCAAAAACGGACTGGGCTTTCCATTTAGTTCCGCTGCTGGAAGGGAAAGCCAGGGCAGCTTATGTCGCTATGTGCGCTGAGGACATTAACGACTTTGATGCGGTGAAAGAGGCTGTGCTCAGGAAATTCCAGATAAATCCGGAGACGTACAGGCAGCGCTTTCGGAGGAATAACGTCTTGATGGGCGAGACGCCAAGTGAACTTTTTACGCGGCTGATGGGACTTTACAGAAGATGGATCCGTCCGGATCACAAAACGAAAGAGGAAATTGGACAGACCATCGTACTCGAGCAGTTTCTCAGCATGGTCAATCCGGAGTTGAGGAGCTGGATCCTCGAACGTAGCCCGACTTCAGCACAGCACGCAGTAGATATGTCGGAGGCGTTCATGGCGGCGAGACAAGCTGAGGGAGGATTTCAGCTGGGAAAACCAGATTCCGGCAGGCAGAGGGGTGAGTTTGAGCAACGTGAACATGGTGTTGTGATGAATCAGCTTAGACCAGCCTTTAAGACGCAATGGCGCAAGGGTCCCAGTAAGAACCCTATAGATAAACAAAAGATCAGATGCTTTAACTGTAACCAAATAGGCCATATAAGCAAGGAATGTCAGTACCCCCCAAGTAGTGCTAATCAGCTATGCTACATACCTAGAAAGGAAAACTCTTTTACTACAAGGGAAGGTAGTGACGAGACCACAGTTTTTGTTAAAATCAAAGGCAAACAGTATAAAGCATTGGTAGACACAGGGGCTAGCCAAACACTAGTGACGCAAACGTGTCTAGACCACCTGCAATACAACTTGACGGGCAAACTTAGGGTTAAATGTATCCACGGTGACGAGCAGACATATCCTACTACAGAGATTACCATCTCAATTAAAGGCCAGGCGTACCTGGTAAACGTAGGAATTGTACAAAACGCACCTTATGCTGTCATATTAGGTAGAGATATCCCAGTACTGGTGGATCTACTAAATAGCGACGAGGAAGGCACAGCAGAGGTCATGGTTATTACCAGGCAACAAGCAAAAAATACACCAAAAGACAATTTGGACATGCTCAGCAAACTACCCTATGCTCATGAAATAAAGCGTAAAAAGTCGAAGATGGAAAGGCGTAAAGAGAAGATTAAAGGCACCAAAGTGGCAGAGAAAATAGAGCAGCCAGCTGCTAATATCTTTAGCCTACCCTTTAACATTGAGGAACAGCAGAGGGAAGATATAACATTAAAACCACTTTTCTCTAAAGCAGCACAGGACGGTGATAATAGAGAAGGTTGTCACTTAGCTGTAAAGGACAACAAGCTTTACAGAATCTCGGAGAAGGGAGAACAGCTAGTACTTCCACAGGGTTTGAGACCTGAAGCGCTTAAAATGGGACACTCAGACCCATGGGCAGGCCATTTTGGCCAAACTAAAACCTTTTTTCGTGTAGCTGACAGATTCTACTGGCCAGGACAATTTACTGACGTGGTGCAGTATTGTAAAAATTGCCCCGAGTGCCAATTAACCGCACCACAGAAAAAATCTGACAGAGTACCAATGATAAGTATGCCAATCATAGATGTGCCATTCACGCGCATAGCCATGGACGTTGTAGGTCCATTACCACGCACTACAAATGGCAACCGTTACATCCTGGTAGTGTGCGATTACGCCACTAAATATCCCGAATGTTTTCCGCTTAGAAACGTCAAAACACGCCAGATCGTCAATGCCCTCATCCAACTCATCTCCAGGGTAGGGATCCCTCGGGAGATATTGACAGATTGTGGTACCAATTTTACATCTAAGCAGATTAAGGCAGTTTACTCCCTGTTGGGCATTAAAGGGATACATACAACACCATTTCACCCTCAAACTGACGGTCTGACAGAATGCTTTAACAAGACCCTAAAGCAAGCATTAAAGAAACTCACCAACACCAACGGAACGGATTGGGACACATGGCTACCATACGTCATGTTTGCATACCGTGAAGTGCCCCAATCTTCCACCGGTTTCTCCCCATTTGAACTTTTATACGGACGCCAGGTGAGAGGCCCTCTGGATGTCCTGAAAGAAGCTCTGGAGGGAGACAACAGAGAACAAGGACTAAACATTCTGTCGTACGTCATGAAAATGAGAGAGAAACTGAGCCAGCTCGTTGAGGCTGTCCATGAGAATATGGGAAAGGCTCAGGTGCAACAGAAGCGGTGGTACAACCAAGCAGCACGGACCAGAGTGCTACAGGAAGGACAACAAGTACTCATCCTGTTACCCACTAGCGACACAGGACTGTTGGCTAAGTGGCAGGGTCCTTACAAAGTGCACAGACAGGTCGGCGATACCACGTATGAACTGTACATGCCAGACAGGAGGAAGAAACTCCAAAGCTTCCACATCAACATGCTGAGGCCATGGAACGAGCCTGAGGCTGCAGGCTCAGAGCAGCTATGGGTCAGAGCAGTGGAGGACGATGAGGAAGCAAAGGAGCAGTATTTCCCTACAGGTGGCGCCAAGTCAGTTCTTCCAGAAGTGTCACACCTGGGGGTACTGCAGAAAGAGGAGTTACTGCAAGTAATTCCACAAGGTGTGTTCTCAGAGGAACCTGGACGGACAGAGGTCACGCAACACAACATTCGACTCATCAAAGACGGGCCAATTCGTCAGACATCCTGCAGAGTCCCAGCTCGACTCGTCCCAGCTCTAAAGAAAGAGGTGGAGGACATGCTGAAGATGGGCATCATAGAGCCTTCGAGCAGTGAATGGTGCAGTCCTGTTGTGTTGGTCCCGAAAAAGGATGGAGGACTGCGCTTTTGTGTAGACTTTTCCAAACTAAATGCAATTTCAGCCTTTGACCCGTACCCTATGCCACGAGCAGACGAGCTCATTGAGAGGTTGGGCAAGGCTAAAATTTTGTCCACGTTGGATTTATGTAAGGGATACTGGCAAGTCCCACTTAGCCAGGCATCTAGGAGACTTACTGCTTTTAAAGCTCCTTCTGGATTGTATCATTTTCGGACAATGCCTTTCGGACTTCACGGAGCAGCTGCTACGTTCCAGCGTCTCATGGATACAGTTCTGAAGGGTACAGAGGAATTTGCGGCAGCATATATTGATGATGTCGTGGTCTTCAGTGCTTCGTGGGAGGAGCACCGACGTCATCTGGGCATTGTTCTCAGAAAGATCGCAGAGGCAGGACTGACTGCTAACCCAGCTAAGTGTCATCTAGCTCGCAGTGAGGTGTCGTACCTTGGATTCATCCTAGGTGGTGGGCAGGTCAGACCTCAGGTGGACAAAGTGGAAGCAGTGCGAGCCACACCACAACCTACGACAAAAAGGCGGGTGCGGTCGTTTTTGGGTCTAGTTGGATGGTACCGTAGGTTCATCCCGGACTTTGCGACCAAAGCGACGGCTCTAACGGACCTTACAAAGAAGGATATGCCACAAAGGGTCAGATGGATGCCGGAGTGTGACGTTGCATTCAATGTACTCAAAGACAGCCTGTGCAAGGAACCAGTTTTAGCCAGTCCAGACTTTTCAAAGCCCTTCTGTGTGCAGACCGACGCGTCAGGCACAGGTCTGGGCGCAGTCTTGTTGCAGGGAGAGGGTGAGGATCGGCACCCCATCCTGTACATAAGCAGGAAGCTTTTCCCCAGAGAGGTAAGGTACTCCACTATAGAAAAGGAGGCTCTCGCCATTAAGTGGGCACTTGACTCTCTGAAATACTATTTGTTGGAGACTGAGTTTCTTTTGGAGACTGATCACAAAGCGTTACAGTGGATGAAGAGGATGAAAGACTCTAATGCCAGAATTACTCGCTGGTATCTGGCACTACAGCCCTTTAAGTTTGACATTCGCTATAGAAAGGGCTCGGAAAATGTCACTGCAGACTTCCTTTCTCGACACTGGGAGAGTGCCGAGCTTGAAGGGGGGGGTGTGTGATGAAGTAGGCTATACCCCTCTTCATCACCATAAAGACTATATTACTTACCTGTGTACACTCATGCTCAGCCTGTTGAGACAAAAGGGTACTACACGTAACTCAAAACCTTTTACTTACCTGGGTGAGTCCATCCTTGCAGAAGAGAGGGGGAGTGTGTACCTGTAAAAGAAAGGGAAGAAATGTGAATGTGTATTTTATATGTACATTGAAACTCGTACAGATTTCAGCACTTACAAACTGATTAGAGTTTGCTACTATTATTATTATTATTATTATTATTAATATTGTTATTCTTATTATATCATAGTACCATGTACTTGGTGTATCATTACCCGGTTCTACCCGTGTGAGAAATGGTATGTTCATGGGAGGGGTTAATGGTATAAAAGGTGTACTGGATCTATGAGTAAGGGTGGGGGGCAGATAGTTCGGGATATCAGCCATGAAAAGAAGCTCTATACGACTGTATAGGAGATAGACCTTATTCTCTGCGTGAAGAGATTATTTTGTGTTTGTTTACTTTTCGTTTTCTTTTCTCGTCAAGTACGTACGCCTGTAAATTTGTAAATATTAGTGTTGGTGTGTAAATAAACGGTGTCGGATAAACTGTACCTCCTTGTTGCCATGGTTACTGGCCCTGCTTCTGAGCGCTCGCCCTACACTACCCATAAAGTTTCGTTCTGTTCTTGCTGGATATGAATGCGCTTTATCACAGCTGATTACTGCTGCACAGAGCTCCATGTGTAATTCTTCCACAGTGCTGATTACTGCTGCACAGAGCTCCGTGTGTAATTCTTCCACAGTGCTGATTACTGCTGCACAGAGCTCCATGTGTGATTCTTCCACAGTGCTGATTACTACTGCACAGAGCTCTGTGTGTGATTCTTCCACAGTGCTGATTACTGCTGCACAGAGCTCTGTGTGTGATCCTTCCACAGTGCTGATTACTACTGCACAGAGCTCTCTGTGTGATTCTTCCACAGTGCTGATTACTGCTGTACAGAGCTCTGTGTGTGATTCTTCCACAGTGCTGATTACTGCTGCACAGAGCTCCGTGTGTAATTCTTCCACAGTGCTGATTACTGCTGTACAGAGCTCCATGTGTGATTCTTCCACAGTGCTGATTACTACTGCACAGAGCTCCGTGTGTGATTCTTCCACAGTGCTGATTACTGCTGCACAGAGCTCCTAGTGGGATTCTTCCACAGTGCTGATTACTGCTGCACAGAGCTCCATGTGTAATTCTTCCACAGTGCTGATTACTGCTGTACAGAGCTCCGTGTGTAATCCTTCCACAGTGCTGATTACTGCTCTACAGAGCTCCATGTGTAATCCTTCCACAGTGCTGATTACTGCTGTACAGAGCTCCATGTGTAATTCTTCCACAGTGCTGATTACTGCTGCACAGAGCTCCATGTGTGATTCTTCCACAGTGCTGATTACTGCTGCACAGTGCTCCTTGTGTAATTCTTCCACAGTGCTGATTACTGCTGCACAGAGCTCCATGTGTAATTCTTCCACAGTGCTGATTACTGCTGCGCAGAGCTCTGTGTGTGATTCTTCCACAGTGCTGATTACTGCTGTACAGAGCTCCATGTGTAATTCTTCCACAGTGCTGATTACTGCTGTACAGAGCTCCGTGTGTAATTCTTCCACAGTGCTGATTACTGCTGCACAGAGCTCTGTGTGTAATTCTTCCACAGTGCTGATTACTGCTGCACAGAGCTCTGTGTAATCCTTCCACAGTGCTGATTACTGCTGCACAGAGCTCCATGTGTAATCCTTCCACAGTGCTGATTACTGCTGCACAGAGCTCCGTGTGTGATTCTTCCACAGTGCTGATTACTGCTGCATAGAGCTCCTAGTGGGATTCTTCCACAGTGCTGATTACTGATGCACAGAGCTCCATGTGTAATTCTTCCACAGTGCTGATTATTGCTGCACAGAGCTCCGTGTGTAATTCTACCACAGTGCTGATTACTGCTGCACAGAGCTCCTAGTGTATTCCTTCAACAGTGCTGATTACTGCTGTACAGAGCTCCGTGTGTAATTCATCCACAGTGCTGATTACTGCTGTACAGAGCTCCGTGTGTAATCCTTCCACAGTGCTGATTACTGCTGTACAGAGCTCCATGTGTAATCCTTCCACTGTGCTGATTACTGCTACACAGAGCTCCATGTGTAATTCTTCCACAGTGTTGATTACTGCTGCACAGAGCTCCGTGTGTGATTCTTCCACAGTGCTGATTACTGCTGCACAGAGCTCCGTGTGTAATTCTACCACAGTGCTGATTACTGCTGCACAGAGCTCCGTGTGTAATTCTACCACAGTGCTGATTACTGCTGCACAGAGCTCCTAGTGTATTCCTTCAACAGTGCTGATTACTGCTGTACAGAGCTCCGTGTGTAATCCTTCCACAGTGCTGATTACTACTGCACAGAGCTCTGTGTGTAATCCTTCCACAGTGCTGATTACTGCTCTACAGAGCTCCATGTGTAATCCTTCCACAGTGCTGATTACTGCTGTACAGAGCTCCATGTGTAATTCTTCCACAGTGTTGATTACTGCTGCACAGAGCTCCGTGTGTGATTCTTCCACAGTGCTGATTACTGCTGCACAGTGCTCCTTGTGTAATTCTTCCACAGTGCTGATTACTGCTGCACAGAGCTCTGTGTGTGATTCTTCCACAGTGCTGATTACTGCTGTACAGAGCTCCATGTGTAATTCTTCCACAGTGCTGATTACTGCTGTACAGAGCTCCGTGTGTAATTCTTCCACAGTGCTGATTACTGCTGCACAGAGCTCCATGTGTAATTCTTCTACAGTGCTGATTACTGCTGCACAGAGCTCTGTGTGTGATTTTTCCACAGTGCTGATTACCGCTGCACAGAGCTCCATGTGTAATCCTTCCACAGTGCTGATTACTACTGCACAGAGCTCTGTGTGTAATCCTTCCACAGTGCTGATTACTGCTGTACAGAGCTCCATGTGTAATTCTTCCACAGTGTTGATTACTGCTGCACAGAGCTCCGTGTGTGATTCTTCCACAGTGCTGATTACTGCTGCACAGTGCTCCTTGTGTAATTCTTCCACAGTGCTGATTACTGCTGCACAGAGCTCTGTGTGTGATTCTTCCACAGTGCTGATTACTGCTGTACAGAGCTCCATGTGTAATTCTTCCACAGTGCTGATTACTGCTGTACAGAGCTCCGTGTGTAATTCTTCCACAGTGCTGATTACTGCTGCACAGAGCTCCATGTGTAATTCTTCCACAGTGCTGATTACTGCTGCACAGAGCTCTGTGTGTAATCCTTCCACAGTGCTGATTACTGCTGCACAGAGCTCCGTGTGTGATTCTTCCACAGTGCTGATTACTGCTGTACAGAGCTCTGTGTGTGATTCTTCCACAGTGCTGATTACTGCTGCATAGAGCTCCTAGTGGGATTCTTCCACAGTGCTGATTACTGCTGCACAGAGCTCCATGTGTAATTCTTCCACAGTGCTGATTATTGCTGCACAGAGCTCCGTGTGTAATTCTACCACAGTGCTGATTACTGCTGCACAGAGCTCCTAGTGTATTCCTTCAACAGTGCTGATTACTGCTGTACAGAGCTCCGTGTGTAATTCATCCACAGTGCTGATTACTGCTGTACAGAGCTCCGTGTGTAATCCTTCCACAGTGCTGATTACTGCTGTACAGAGCTCCATGTGTAATCCTTCCACTGTGCTGATTACTGCTACACAGAGCTCCATGTGTAATTCTTCCACAGTGTTGATTACTGCTGCACAGAGCTCCGTGTGTAATTCTACCACAGTGCTGATTACTGCTGCACAGAGCTCCTAGTGTATTCCTTCAACAGTGCTGATTACTGCTGTACAGAGCTCCGTGTGTAATCCTTCCACAGTGCTGATTACTACTGCACAGAGCTCTGTGTGTAATCCTTCCACAGTGCTGATTACTGCTCTACAGAGCTCCATGTGTAATCCTTCCACAGTGCTGATTACTGCTGTACAGAGCTCCATGTGTAATTCTTCCACAGTGTTGATTACTGCTGCACAGAGCTCCGTGTGTGATTCTTCCACAGTGCTGATTACTGCTGCACAGTGCTCCTTGTGTAATTCTTCCACAGTGCTGATTACTGCTGCACAGAGCTCTGTGTGTAATTCTTCCACAGTGCTGATTACTGCTGTACAGAGCTCCGTGTGTAATTCTTCCACAGTGCTGATTACTGCTGCACAGAGCTCCATGTGTAATTCTTCTACAGTGCTGATTACTGCTGCACAGAGCTCTGTGTGTGATTTTTCCACAGTGCTGATTACTGCTGCACAGAGCTCCATGTGTAATTCTTCCACAGTGCTGATTACTGCTGCACAGAGCTCTGTGTGTAATCCTTCCACAGTGCTGATTACTGCTGCACAGAGCTCCGTGTGTGATTCTTCCACAGTGCTGATTACTGCTGTACAGAGCTCTGTGTGTGATTCTTCCACAGTGCTGATTACTGCTGCACAGAGCTCCATGTGTAATCCTTCCACAGTGCTGATTACTGCTGCACAGAGCTCCATGTGTGATTCTTCCACAGTGGTGATTACTGCTGTACAGAGCTCCATGTTTAATTCTTCCACAGTGCTGATTACTGCTGCACAGAGCTCTGTGTGTGATTCTTCCACAGTGCTGATTACTACTGCACATAGCTTTGTGTGTGATCCTTCCACAGTGCTGATTACTGCTGCACAGAGCTCCATGTGTGATTCTTCCACAGTGCTGATTACTGCTGCACAGAGCTCTGTGTGTGATTCTTCCACAGTGGTGATTACTGCTGTACAGAGCTCCATGTTTAATTCTTCCACAGTGCTGATTACTGCTGCACAGAGCTCCGTGTGTGATTCTTCCACAGTGCTGATTACTGCTGCATAGAGCTCCTAGTGGGATTCTTCCACAGTGCTGATTACTGCTGCACAGAGCTCCATGTGTAATTCTTCCACAGTGCTGATTATTGCTGCACAGAGCTCCGTGTGTAATTCTACCACAGTGCTGATTACTGCTGCACAGAGCTCCTAGTGTATTCCTTCAACAGTGCTGATTACTGCTGTACAGAGCTCCGTGTGTAATCCTTCCACAGTGCTGATTACTGCTCTACAGAGCTCCATGTGTAATCCTTCCACTGTGCTGATTACTGCTACACAGAGCTCCATGTGTAATTCTTCCACAGTGTTGATTACTGCTGCACAGAGCTCCGTGTGTGATTCTTCCACAGTGCTGATTACTGCTGCACAGTGCTCCTTGTGTAATTCTTCCACAGTGCTGATTACTGCTGCACAGAGCTCCGTGTGTAATTCTACCACAGTGCTGATTACTGCTGCACAGAGCTCCGTGTGTAATTCTACCACAGTGCTGATTACTGCTGCACAGAGCTCCTAGTGTATTCCTTCAACAGTGCTGATTACTGCTGTACAGAGCTCCGTGTGTAATCCTTCCACAGTGCTGATTACTACTGCACAGAGCTCCATGTGTGATTCTTCCACAGTGCTGATTACTACTGCACAGAGCTCTGTGTGTGATTCTTCCACAGTGCTGATTACTGCTGCACAGAGCTCTGTGTGTGATCCTTCCACAGTGCTGATTACTACTGCACAGAGCTCTGTGTGTGATTCTTCCACAGTGCTGATTTCTGCTGTACAGAGCTCTGTGTGTGATTCTTCCACAGTGCTGATTACTGCTGCACAGAGCTCCGTGTGTAATTCTTCCACAGTGCTGATTACTGCTGTACAGAGCTCCATGTGTGATTCTTCCACAGTGCTGATTACTACTGCACAGAGCTCCGTGTGTGATTCTTCCACAGTGCTGATTACTGCTGCATAGAGCTCCTAGTGGGATTCTTCCACAGTGCTGATTACTGCTGCACAGAGCTCCATGTGTAATTCTTCCACAGTGCTGATTACTGCTGCACAGAGCTCCGTGTGTAATCCTTCCACAGTGCTGATTACTGCTCTACAGAGCTCCATGTGTAATCCTTCCACAGTGCTGATTACTGCTGTACAGAGCTCCATGTGTAATTCTTCCACAGTGCTGATTACTGCTGCACAGTGCTCCTTGTGTAATTCTTCCACAGTGCTGATTACTGCTGCACAGAGCTCCATGTGTAATTCTTCCACAGTGCAGATTACTGCTGCACAGAGCTCTGTGTGTGATTCTTCCACAGTGCTGATTACTGCTGTACAGAGCTCCATGTGTAATTCTTCCACAGTGCTGATTACTGCTGTACAGAGCTCCGTGTGTAATTCTTCCACAGTGCTGATTACTGCTGCACAGAGCTCTGTGTAATTCTTCCACAGTGCTGATTACTGCTGCACAGAGCTCTGTGTGTAATCCTTCCACAGTGCTGATTACTGCTGCACAGAGCTCCATGTGTAATCCTTCCACAGTTCTGATTACTGCTGCACAGAGCTCCGTGTGTGATTCTTCCACAGTGCTGATTACTGCTGCACAGAGCTCCTAGTGTATTCCTTCAACAGTGCTGATTACTGCTGTACAGAGCTCCGTGTGTAATCCTTCCACAGTGCTGATTACTGCTCTACAGAGCTCCATGTGTAATCCTTCCACTGTGCTGATTACTGCTACACAGAGCTCCATGTGTAATTCTTCCACAGTGTTGATTACTGCTGCACAGAGCTCCGTGTGTAATCCTTCCACAGTGCTGATTACTGCTCTACAGAGCTCCATGTGTAATCCTTCCACTGTGCTGATTACTGCTACACAGAGCTCCATGTGTAATTCTTCCACAGTGTTGATTACTGCTGTACAGAGCTCCGTGTGTAATCCTTCCACAGTGCTGATTACTGCTCTACAGAGCTCCCTGTGTAATCCTTCCACTGTGCTGATTACTGCTACACAGAGCTCCATGTGTAATTCTTCCACAGTGCTGATTACTGCTGCACAGTGCTCCTTGTGTAATTCTTCCACAGTGCTGATTACTGCTGCACAGAGCTCCGTGTGTAATTCTACCACAGTGCTGATTACTGCTGCACAGAGCTCCTAGTGTATTCCTTCAACAGTGCTGATTACTGCTGTACAGAGCTCCGTGTGTAATTCTTCCACAGTGCTGATTACTGCTGCACAGAGCTCCATGTGTAATTCTTCTACAGTGCTGATTACTGCTGCACAGAGCTCTGTGTGTGATTTTTCCACAGTGCTGATTACTACTGCACAGAGCTCTGTGTGTAATCCTTCCACAGTGCTGATTACTGCTCTACAGAGCTCCATGTGTAATCCTTCCACAGTGCTGATTACTGCTGTACAGAGCTCCATGTGTAATTCTTCCACAGTGTTGATTACTGCTGCACAGAGCTCCGTGTGTGATTCTTCCACAGTGCTGATTACTGCTGCACAGTGCTCCTTGTGTAATTCTTCCACAGTGCTGATTACTGCTGCACAGAGCTCTGTGTGTGATTCTTCCACAGTGCTGATTACTGCTGTACAGAGCTCCGTGTGTAATTCTTCCACAGTGCTGATTACTGCTGCACAGAGCTCTGTGTGTGATTCTTCCACAGTGCTGATTACTGCTGTACAGAGCTCCGTGTGTGATTCTTCCACAGTGCTGATTACTGCTGCACAGTGCTCCTTGTGTAATTCTTCCACAGTGCTGATTACTGCTGCACAGAGCTCCGTGTGTGATTCTTCCACAGTGCTGATTACTGCTGCACAGTGCTCCTTGTGTAATTCTTCCACAGTGCTGATTACTGCTGCACAGAGCTCTGTGTGTGATTCTTCCACAGTGCTGATTACTGCTGCACAGAGCTCCATGTGTAATTCTTCCACAGTGCTGATTACTGCTGCACAGAGCTCTGTGTGTAATCCTTCCACAGTGCTGATTACTGCTGCACAGAGCTCCGTGTGTGATTCTTCCACAGTGCTGATTACTGCTGTACAGAGCTCTGTGTGTGATTCTTCCACAGTGCTGATTACTACTGCACAGAGCTCTGTGTGTGATTCTTCCACAGTGCTGATTACTGCTGCACAGAGCTCCATGTGTAATCCTTCCACAGTGCTGATTACTGCTGCACAGAGCTCCATGTGTGATTCTTCCACAGTGGTGATTACTGCTGTACAGAGCTCCATGTTTAATTCTTCCACAGTGCTGATTACTGCTGTACAGAGATCTGTGTGTGATTCTTCCACAGTGCTGATTACTGCTGCACAGAGCTCTGTGTGTGATTCTTCCACAGTGCTGATTACTGCTGCACAGAGCTCTGTGTGTGATTCTTCCACAGTGCTGATTACTACTGCACAGAGCTCCGTGTGTGATCCTTCCACAGTGCTGATTACTGCTGCACAGAGCTCCATGTGTGATTCTTCCACAGTGCTGATTACTGCTGCACAGAGCTCTGTGTGTGATTCTTCCACAGTGGTGATTACTGCTGTACAGAGCTCCATGTTTAATTCTTCCACAGTGCTGATTACTGCTGCACAGAGCTCCGTGTGTAATTCTTCCACAGTGCTGATTACTGCTGCACAGAGCTCTGCGTGTAATTCTTCCACAGTGCTGATTACTGCTGCACAGAGCTCCGTGTGTAATTCATCCACAGTGCTGATTACTGCTGCACAGAGCTCCATGTTTAATTCTTCCACAGTGCTGATTACTGCTGTACAGAGCTCTATGTGTAATTCTTCCACAGTGCTGATTACTGCTCTACAGAGCTCTGTGTGTAATCCTTCCACAGTGCTGATTATTGCTTCACAGAGCTCCATGTGTGATTCTTCCACAGTGGTGATTACTGCTGTACAGAGCTCCATGTTTAATTCTTCCACAGTGCTGATTACTGCTGCACAGAGCTCTGCGTGTAATTCTTCCACAGTGCTGATTACTGCTGCACAGAGCTCTGCGTGTAATTCTTCCACAGTGCTGATTACTGCTGCACAGAGCTCGGTGTGTGATTCTTCCACAGTGCTGATTACTGCTGCACAGTGCTCCATGTGTAATCCTTCCACAGTGCTGATTACTGCTGCACAGAGCTCCATGTGTAATTCTTCCACAGTGCTGATTACTGCTGCACAGAGCTCCATGTGTAATTCTTCCACAGTGCTGATTACTGCTGCACAGAGCTCTGTGTGTAATTCTTCCACAGTGCTGATTACTGCTGCACAGAGCTCCTAGTGTGATTCTTCCACAGTGCTGATTACTGCTGCACAGAGCTCCATGTGTGATTCTTCCATAGTGTTGATTACTGCTGCACAGAGCTCCTAGGGTAATTCTTCAAACGTGCTGATTACTGCTCTACAGAGCTCCATGTGTAATTCTTCCACAGTGCTGATTACTACTGCACAGAGCTCTGTGTGTGATCCTTCCACAGTGCTGATTACTGCTGTACAGAGCTCCGTGTGATTCTTCCACAGTGCTGATTATTGCTGCACAGACCTCCGTGTGTGATTCTTCCACAGTGCTGATTACTGCTGCACAGAGCTCCATGTGTAATCCTTCCACAGTGCTGATTACTGCTGCACAGAGCTCTGTGTGTGATTCTTCCACAGTGCTGATTACTACTGCACAGAGCTCTGTGTGTGATCCTTCCACAGTGCTGATTACTGCTGCACAGAGCTCTGTGTGTAATTCTTCCACAGTGCTGATTACTGCTGCACAGAGCTCCGTGTGTAATCCTTCCACAGTGCTGATTACTGCTGTACAGAGGTCCGTGTGTGATTCTTCCACAGTGCTGATTACTGCTGCACAGAGCTCCATGTTTAATTCTTCCACAGTGCTGATTACTGCTGCACAGAGCTCTTTGTGTGATTCTTCCACAGTGCTGATTACTACTGCACAGAGCTCTGTGTGTGATTCTTCCACAGTGCTGATTACTGCTGCACAGACCTCTGTGTGTAATCCTTCCACAGTGCTGATTACTGCTGCACAGACCTCTGTGTGTAATCCTTCCACAGTGCTGATTACTGCTGCACAGAGCTCCGTGTGTAATTCTTCCACAGTGCTGATTACTACTGCACAGAGATCCGTGTGTGATTCTTCCACAGTGCTGATTACTGCTGCACAGACCTCTGTGTGTAATCCTTCCACAGTGCTGATTACTGCTGCACAGAGCTCTGTGTGTAATTCTTCCACAGTGCTGATTACTACTGCACAGAGCTCTGTGTGTGATTCTTCCACAGTTCAGTCCGTCTCTCTCCATCTCTCTCTCTTCATTTATATTAGTAACCTTATACGTTACTCTGATTAAGAGGACCAGATAAATGTAAATGTGAATTAAGAGATAATTATGTTAAAAATTTGTTCTCACACATATGTCTATTGAGAAGACAAGAAGAACACCAAGGTGTCCATGGATGACCTGCACAATGTACTGTACGTGAAGTGGTGTATCATGGAGGCTATTCGTCTAAGAGCTCCTGGAGCGGTCACACGCAGAGTAGTGCAACCCCTCAAAGTACAGGTCAGTATCATGATATTATTACCGATTATCATTTGATTAAACTTGGTAATTATGTAAGTCGACTAGAGTTTGCCTTTTTGGGTCTTACCTCAAAGTGTAAACAAAAGGTCATGAAAGGGTTTGATACAGTGTATACATTTGATCCAGTTACTTTTGGTTTCACACTGGAGTTTATTGCACATAGAAAGTAAATGTGCTGTGTCCTTCCCTCGTCATCTATGTAGGCTATTTAATAATAAATGAGTGTGTTACAGCAGAGTGAGTGTAACAGATTACTTTTTGTTTGAGTTTTTAAAGGAGGAATAATGTAGAGTTACAGTAGATGCAGAAATGTTATATTTAGTGTTATACTTAATACTCATACTGCTGCAAAACACTCATGCACATGAAGAGGGCTCAGATTGCAGCACAATAGCAGTTCTTTTGTACAAACAAATGCTTTTAGCTTAAGTAGATATGGGTACTCCAGTGTGTTTGTGTGTACCATTTTTTTCAGAATTACATCATTCCACAAGGTGACTTATTGATGTTGTCTCCTTATTGGGCTCACCGAGATCCAAAATACTTTCCAGATCCAGAGGACTTCAAACCTGTAAGTAGTCAGATTTATTTGTATAGAGCTTTTTACAACTGATGTCACAAAGCATCTTTACAGAACAGATAATCAGACAAAACACTAAACATTTAATACAGAACCGTGTTTGAGCATCAGAGGCAAGAAAAAAAACTCCCTCAGAGCTGCAGGAGGAAGAAACCTTGGGAGGACCAAGACTCACATATAAGGAGGGACCATCCTACCACTGGTCAGACAACTTTTAAATAAATATTAAAAAGTCATTGTACATCCACATAAGTCTAATATATTCAGGCAACACCAGCAGTGAAAGAAGAGTCAATGTAAACTTGTAATCAGTAGTGGAGAGTGAACAGCTAGTCCGAGGCAGGTGAATAAACTGGATGATGGGAAGCTAAACTGTGGCGGGTGATGGGGAATGCTGACTTCCAGAAACAGTCAGTCAGACAGGTGGGCAGTCAGTAACTCTGAGGAAGGCAGAGAGATAGAATTAGTTTTGACTGGATTTATGTAAAACAGGGAATATAAAACATTATCAGAGTGTGGCTGATGACCTTGGGAGATCTGAATAAAACAGCCTAACTAAAGGCAGAGAGCCAGAAGGTAACATAGACACAGAGGCTCCCTGAAACACTGGCATCCACCAACACCACCGTCTACAAACCTGAGTGACTGAGTGCAGTGGGTGAACAACAGCACCAGCATTCAATTTACCACAATTCCCTATGTCTGTGAACCCCTGGATCTGCAGCCTGATGTGAAGGGAAAAACATTAATTACAGAAAGCTTAACTAAAATAAGTTTTTAGTCTAGAACATTTTTGGAAAGGTTATTCCAGCTCTTTACTGAAAAAAATGATGAGTAAAATTTACTTTAAAAAAAGTTTCGCAACTTTTTACATTCACTTTTTTAAGTAAATTTAATTTCAGATAAATGTAAGGTAATATTGTATGCAGAGTAAAGTATTAAGTAAAGTTTACTAAAAAAGGATTGATTCAGCAAAAATAAATTAAATAAGGTTTACTAAAAGAAAGGATTGACTGAAGTTCAGTTCACTTTTTTACTCTATATAACATTTAAGTCTTAAAACCAAGTTGAAGTTACTTACATTTATCTGAAATTAAATTTATTAAAAAAGCAAATGCAGAAAGTTGTAAAAAAAATTTAAAGTAAATTTTACTCAATTTTAATCATTTTTTTCAGTGTTCCTCCTGCAGAGCTCTTAATTTACTACTAAGAAACCAGCATCCTGAGATGTAAGTAATCATGATGATTCAATAGATACAGTTCTTTAAAATATATGTTTAACAGTACTGATTTTTTAAAGGATGTTAAAACTTAAAAAAACAACCTTCTGGGTGGACCATTGACGGTGCCAAAGGAAAGAAATAAAGATAAACAACTCACCTACCTAACCAAAAAAATAACCTAACCAAAATATACAAACGTGGCACCCACCCCTTACCTAGTGTGTCTATACAAGTTTTTTTCCTACTGTGATGGAATGTATAGGCACCTCTCCTTTCCTGTCCCTGCCAGGGTGGTTAGAAACAGAACTGAGTAAAAAATTACAGCTGCACATAAGAACACAGGAGGCTAAAACTCAGGCTAAACAAATGGAGGCAAACAGCATAATCCTCTACAGAGCTTTAATATACTCCAACAGTCAATCTAAGACAGCATTAAAAACTACATATCAACACAAACACAAGCCTCTCACAAACCAAAAATCCTCCTCCATTAGTCCACACCTGGAGGCATTTAAACAGGAAGCACCACCCCTTCCTGGTGAGACACTCCTTCCATTGGTGGATCTGGTCAGCTGATCCTCAGCATCTCTCCCATTGGCTGGCAGAACTCTGGATAGTGCTGGAAAGTAGAGTAGAAAAAAGGAAACAAAAACAAAATATATATATGTCAAGATATATGTGTCTTGTGGCACGTAACCCATGTACTAATTTTTCTGTGTCAGGCATTTTACAGAAGTGTAGAAAAGCTGTTCTAGTAACATTAGATGTGTGTTTATCGAATGCTAGATCTGAATCTATGATAACTCCAAGATTTTTAGCTGCTGAACCAGGTGTGACTGAGAGATCAGCCAGATTTAACATTAAGTCTGATCATTTAATTCTAGCAGCTAAGGAATTATCAGCACATTAAAATTAAATTTTAAAACTTGATTGTTATTTCAATCATACAAATGTACTCAAATACACAATACTACCTAAATTGCTATAAAGGACAGCGCAGCACCCATACAGCACTGAAGGCAGGTAATGAGGTCAAAAGTGCAGAGATACTGTGACACAAGTATTTAAGAGGCATTCTAAATACATTCTCAGTGCATTAGTGATATTATAAATCCAAACAGAAATTATTCCATTTCAAGTGAGTCTCCTATTCCACAAAAAGACAATTTAAAAAATACAGTTTTTCAGATTTTTTCACTTATGCTTGTTGACAGCAAAACCATATGCTGTTTGGAAATGTTTGAGATTCTAAGTGACAGGAGATACACCGCCAGCTGCACACATGGTCCACCACAGATCAGTATAAATCCATTGTTGTGGTCGTTGCAGCAGGCAGGTCTTACGAGTGCTGGAGCGCCTGAACACCAGTCCTGTGACTCTATTATGACTGGTGGAGAGCTTGCACTGACTGTTTTTGTGGCCAAACTGAATTATTTTGTGGCACACTATGCAAAACGCATACATTTTTAGGGGTCTAAGCACCAAAGGTGAGATTTTCCTTCTTCTTATTATTATGTCTGAATAGCAGTAAAAGAAAGTCACTAAATTGGGTATATAGGTGTAATAAATGTCTCATTACTAAGACAAAAAATAACTGGCCTGATTGTGGCGAGATACTTTTTGTATCTTATTTCAACAAGGTTTTTACATCATGGACTCGTTTGGGTGTTTTTAGCTCTGCCCGCCACTGCCATATTTAGCAAAAACTTTTTTTAAAGTTCTGTGATTTAAGAACAATTAAAAATGATGATATTTATAAAGAACATGGCTGGAATGTGCAAAGTAGTGGAGCTTAGAACACATAAATAGCTTAAGATCAGGATTGCCAGCATGCATTCCAATGAAATAGTTTTTTTTTTATTAGTCATATGATCTATGTACTTGTACTATTGTACTATGCTAAGTGGTTGTGGTTGTTGATTTTTTTTCTTTTTTTTTATTGATTAGCATGAAACTTGTCCCCAGAAGCTTTGCATGCTGCATATTTGGCTATTTGCTTATTAAGGACAACTTGGACAAATATGACTGCTGTTTATGCAAGTTAAATCTTTGGATACTCAAAGTACTCAATTGTTAAAAGGTTTCTTGTTTTTTGCGTCTTTTGGCTGAAGAACATAAATCAATCAGTGCAACTGGTTATAACTGTATTGCAGATATGTGAAATGTGACCAAATTTACAACTTACTTCAACAAGATTAATTTCTAACAAAATTTGAAAAACCTTTTAGATTGAAAATAGTTTCTAAAATGGTATTTGATTCTAATGTAGTGTTTTTATAATTTATTATAATTTAATGTTTGTCTAAGGACAAGTACATCAGTGTTCTTCTCTAAGGACACACTGAAAAAATGTGATGTTCTGGATTAAAAGGGGCCCTATAGCACGTCCTGGGCAAAGCCCGTCGTGATGCTCGATGGTATCTTACACCCCATCATAATTCTATTCTTATGCCTTGCGCCTGCGTCATTAAAATAGCGTTGGAGTTCAGGAATATATTAACGCAGATGGGCGTGGTGGTCTGGAAATGATGTGTTCAGGTAAATTACTGCCGTGTGGCGGGGAACACAGGTGCGCTACTGACTGATTAAAACCCTGACAACAGTCAGCCAAGCAGTCATGACTAGGACACAAATCACCACGAGCACTGCACTCCCCACAATACCACACACACCATCACTTCTTTACCGCATAAAAAAACTCACCCAGTGCCTTCAGCAATTAAATATAAAATAAAATATACTTAAAATGTGCACAGTAACTAAGTTATCTTTAGGTATATTTTTTCTGACTTTTGAAAGAGTTTATATTTATTTTTTGTACAAGGAATTAATAATTGTAACTTAATATAGATCATATACGCATTCTGCTCTTTAAGAATCTTAACAGATGCTCATTCTTACTCATTCTCTCTCACATCCTGCAGTTTTGGAAGTAAAAAAAAGGGAAAAGCACCTCACTATTATTTAAGTGGAATTCCTTTTATATTTTTTATATTTGAAAACTTTAAAGCATATTGCCACCACACTCTCAATTATTAAAAACTATTAAAAAATGTGAAATACACTGTGATGAGGCAAGAGGTCTCCCTCATCACCAAAGCTGTTGCTGGGACATTTAATTTGCTGTAAAGACAATTGTTTTAACAAACACATGGAGATACTTACCTGAGAAGGGGGTTTCAAAGAATTGGCAGCCATTACAGTTTCTCTTCTTGTACTAGCCAGAAGGGCCCATGGCAGTGCAGGAGAGGGGGAGGTGGAGTGAAGAAAAAGACTTAGTTAATTAAAAAGAATACTTAGATATAGATATATGATAGATATACTTAGATATAGGTAGATGTTGTCATGTCTTGGCAATTTTAAATCAGTTTGAGACTATGTGCACATTGTAGAAAATGTTAATATTTGTATGTATTTAATTAGGATGCTGTAACCTACCTGCTGAGATTTGGTTTAGCCCGGGGTAGGGCTTACAGTATGTAAAGGGGCAGTAAGTTAGAGTTGTGGAAGGGATCTGGTGTGTCTCAATGATGATAGGGGCACGCGATTGAATGTGGCTAGAAATACCACTACTCTGTTGGACCTTACGTTTGCTTCTTCAATATTGGCAGGGATGAGTATTTGGGACATGTCGCAGTCTACCTCTCTGGGGAGTGATCATTTTCCAGTTGAATGTGAGTTTGGTATTGAAGTGTATAGGATGGGCCGTACCTTTTTGCGTAGATGGAATTTTTCTAATGCGAATTGGGACACATTTTCTGACCTGTGTGCTCAGAGACTTAAGAACATGGGTATCTCGGATGACGTAGATATTTGTAATGAAAACGTGTGTGATATATTGTGTAAGTCAGCAGCCATATGGGGGGGGGGGGGAAGGAAAGCTGTTTATTGGTGAACAGAGGAATGTTCAGCACGTAATAGAGCGCTCCGACAGGTTCAGAGATCTTTGTTGTTCTGTGATTTAATGGTGTATAAAAAGGCACAGGCAGTGGTAGGTAGAACTGTTAAGTTGACAAAAAGATCCTATGGAGATCATTCTGCAGCATGATCGGGTCAGATAAATCTATACGTGATATTTGGCACATGATTAAGAAGATGAGGGGGATTATGAAAGGGACTGATGTCCCTGTCCTGAAAGCGGATATGATTGAGGCGGTGACGGATGCGGATAAAGCAGAGCTCTTAGCTCAGGAATTTGCAAAAGTTCATAGCTCTGCTAACTTAACTGAGGATATGCGGTTGTCTCGGGAGAAAGTTTGTTTACAAATTTCCTGTAGTTTTGTGTAGGAAAGAGGTTTTTGATTGTGTTCTAGATGCTGATTTCACTTTAAGGGAACTCAAGTTGGCAGTGGCTGGGTCTGGTCATACGAGTCCTGGAAAGGATGGGATATGTTACGACATGGTTAAGGATTTGATAGATGATTTGACAATCCTTTGATAGAAGGATTTGATTGTCTTAGTAAGATAATGGAGCGAATGATAACGGACAGACTGACGTATTATCTTGAGAACCGCAATGTGTTCGCTAGTTATCAAAGTGGATTTCAGCAGGGCAGAATGACGATGGACCCTGTTTTGTGCCTAGAGTCTGAAGTGAGGAAAGCTCAACTGTATAAAGAAGTGGTGGTGGCTGTATTTCTGGACATAGAAAAAGCTTATGATATGATACGGAAGGCCTGATGATTAAGTTGGACAAGCTGAGGATTGGGGTATGGTTTTTATTGGATATTGGATTTTTTTGAGTCATAGGACTTTTCAAGTGAGAGTGGGAAATGACCTGTCAGGAGTTTATGTTGCAGACAATGGGACTCCGCAAGGTAGTGTCTGTAGCCCTTTGTTGTTTAACATTATGATCAATGATATATTCTCCTTGGTTGGAGCAGATATAGGCAAATCTCTTTATGCAGATGATGGGGCTTTGTGGAAACGGGGCAGGAATCTTACATTTATTATGACAAAGATTCAACAGGCATTGACCACGGTAGAGCGCTGGGCTACTGGTTGGGGTTTTAAGATTTCGACTTCAAAAACTAAATCTTTTTCTCAACTCGACAGAAACCAACCTGTATGAGCTTATAGTTATATGGTTTAGAGATAGAACAGGTTAAGATGCTAAAGTTCCTGGGTATGTGGATGGACTCCAAATTGACCTGGAAGGTACATATCACAAAAATGGTAGATAAGTGTAAGAGTGCTCTGAATGTATTGAAATGCTTGTCGGGTTGTGATTGGGGAGCTAATCGTCAGTCGCTTGTATATATGTACGGGGCATTGATACGATCTGTTTTTGATTATGGATGTGTGGTGTATAGATCTGCTGCTGTTTCCAATCTGGAAGTGTTGGACCGGGTTCAGGCACAGGCTTTAAGATTATGTAGTGGGGCAGTGAAATCTTCCCCTGTAGTTTGTTTACAGGTAGAGTATGGGGAATTGCCACTCCAATTGCGTAGATTGGCTTTGTCTGCAGTTTACTGTATGAACATTAAGGGTCATACAGGGAATCATCCTGTAGTATCCATTGTACATGATTGCTCGGATACTTATCATGGTCCGTCTAAGAGTTTTGGATGTTGTAGTACTGGAGAAGTTAAGGATTTGGGTTTCAGGGATGTGACTGTATGTGCTACAGTGCCTAGAGCTATAGTTCCACCTTGGATGTTTCCTGAACCCACTGTTGATTTAAGGATACATGAGCAGCTTAAAGATACTGAGGATTGACCTCTATCATCTGTAGTTGTAGATCAGCATCTCACACGGTCATATGGGGATATGTTGCAGGTCTACACTGCCGGATCTAAATGTCCCTCGCTGGGGGTGACTGCAGCTGCAGTGTTTATTCCAGAGTTTCAGGTGTCCTTTGGTAGGAAATTGTCGGATGATCTATCAGTGTTTACGACTGAAATTATGGCAATTTTATTGGCACTACAATGGACTGAGGAGGTCTGCCCTATGAGTCTGGTAATTTGCTCAGATTCTTTATCTGCTCTCCAGAGTGTTCAGACCGGTAGATCTTCTTGTAGACCTGATTTATTACTGGAATTGTGAATCTGTGTAAATTTTCTATGAGTCCCAGCGCATGCTGGAGTGGAGGGGAACGACATAGTGGATTTGGTGTCCAAGCAGTGTTTGAGGCGGCAGATGTGTGATATTGACATCCCTCTGAGTAAAGCAGAGGTTAAGCTTTAATTAAAAAATGTGTTTGGGCTCTGTGGCAGATAAACTGGGAGCAAAGTCTTAAGGGCAGACATCTGTTTAACATCCAGCATGGCACTGGAGCAGTATCAGGTGGGGGGTTCGGCCGGAGTGCCGAAGTAGTGATTGCTGGAAAGCGAATAGGACACACTATGCTGAACTCTTCTTTACACCTTATTAACAAACATGACACAGGCATGTGCAGATACTGTGCACATAGGGAGACTCCTGAGCATGTGCTGTTACATTGTTTTAAATATTCTGCGCAGAGACAGTAGTTGTTTAAGGCAATTACGTTGAAGGGGCATAAAGATTTTTCTTTGAAGGGGTTGCTTTGCTATGGGCTGGGCATGGGGATGGTAAATAAACAAGTTATGTTGTTTTTGAAAAATATTGGGTTATTTAATTTAATCTAAAAAAAAAATTACCTATTACCTATCTTAATTTATTTATTTATCTTTTTATTATCATTATTATTAGAATTATAGAATTATCCTTCCTCTGTTTTGTTCTCCCCTAACTGTTGTTCACTATCCTGAAGTCTCCCTTCGCGCCACAGCTCAGTAGGTGGCGGTAATGCGCCTGTAGTTGGTACACCATTTGCCATTAAAAAAGAAGAAGAAGAGTTGGGGAGCTTTTTTCTCATTGGGTAACTGACTGCTGAAGAGTTAGCTCAGTAAAGTACTGTCCTAAAGCCTAGGCACAGTATTTATTTGTAGGGCTACAGTTCAATGCTAAGTTGCATTATAGTCCTTTAATTTTCATTGTATTTCTTTAATTCTTTATTTTCTTTTTTTTTTCTTTAATTACACTTTTTTAAAATAAATCTTACACTTTGAACTTACCTGGAGGTATCCTTTGATCTTGGTGTGGTGGATCTCATTTCTTATCGCTTTCCACACATAAATCCTTAAGTTCCCCTGGTTTCACACACCTTCCAGTGGAGAACTTCTACATAAACGGATAGCTAAACGAACATATTACAATGAAAAAAAAAATCATAAAATCACATTGAAGAGGTTTGTCCAAACTTATGACTGGTACTGTATACAATGCTACAGTGCTAGACCATTAATAGTTGAAAAACTCTGGGATGAGAGTTTTACCTTACTAGCTCTTCTTTAAATTGAGAAACTATTTGGTCCAGCTTAAGCCAGACATCTAAAAACTCATCATTTATTCATTACAAAATTATATATGGGCTTGTGACACCATATAGGAGATATCAAATAAAACGTATTTCTAGTTATTTCTGTAACATTTGTAATTAAGCACCTGGGACATTCCCAAAATATGTGCATGAATGTCCCAGGTGCTGAATTACAAATGTTACAGAAGTAGCAGAAAAGTAGCAGATCTCTTTAAAAGCATATAAAGTCATTTTTAAATGGATAACTCTTTTTATGTGACTTTAAACTGTTTTAAAAAGCACTTTGCGACAAGTGTCTGAGAAAAGTGCCTTATAAGTAAATTTGTAGTGATCAGCAGCACATGTTGATAACAAGTTGATATGTGGAATTGAACACTCTTCTGTGTTAATAATTTTATGTGATTACTTTTCTTCCCACAGGAACGATGGGAGAAGGCAGATTTAGCAAAGAATGTGTTCTTGGAAGGCTTTGTGGCATTTGGTGGGGGCAAGTACCAATGCCCAGGAAGGTTAGAAAAACTATATTTATAAATCTTTATACTCCACACTGTGGAAGGATATCTCTGTGTTTTGAAAATATAGAACACCGAAAAGTCTTATGCTATTTAGGGGGAAAATCTCTGTAGTATTCTTACTTTTTTATTTGAACCTATGGTCGTACCTGTGTAGGAGGCCTAATTGTAATCTGACCCAACTATTAAAACGTACTAAATGGCTTTTTAGTTTTTTTGTGACATATTTTGTTGCACTTGTTGCAATCACAAGAATGTATCAGTGTATTTTCAAATAGTTAACATGTAGGACAGACATACATTACACAACCACAGAATAAATAATATTACTTGGCTACAGCTTATAATATTAGATCAGAGATGCAATTGTTTAGTTCTGTGGGTCAACACAGTTTCGTAGTTTCCTACTCTGAGCAATCAAAACATGTTTTAACTAAGTTGGAGTAGGGCAACAAAACTATGCTAGATTTAAGTCATACAGAATTTAAATGAAACAGTTTGGATCTGGTTGCCATATGCATAGACAGCTGTTTAATGTTAAATAAGAGATTGATGTTTACATTACTCAATAACTGCATCCATCCAAAGGTTAGGCTTCAGCCAAGGTAAACTACATTCCTCTGCTGCTATGTCATACAATGCTTTTTCATACAATGCTCAGTAATTACCCATTTGTCAGTGCACATACAACATACAGTTGAAAAAAGGAAAAAGAGCACCATGTAAATTACAAAGCCTCTTGAGCAGACTATTAACATTATCAAGCATTAAAATGTTGTGTTTTTATGTGTTAATGGACCTTGCCTTAAGCATTGTTGTGCAGTCATGTAGAAACAGGAAGGAGCCACCCTTAACCTGTTCCCGCAAAGTTGGGAGCAAGAAATTGTCCAAAATCTCTTGGTATGCTGAAGCATTAAGAGTTCCTTTCACTTGAACTAAGAGGCTTAACCCAACTCTTGAAAAACAAGCCCACACCATTATCCCAACTCCACCAAACTTTACACCTGCCAAAATGCCTTCAGACAAGTACGGTTCTCCTGTCAACAACCGAACCCTGACTCGTCTATCAGATTGCCAAATGGAGAAGCATGTTATTAACTCCAGAGTCCAGTGGCAGCATGCTTTACATATGGAAACGTATTCTGTTAAGCTCTTTATGCACTGGTCTAACACTCTTTGGCTGAGTTGCTGTCATTACCAGTTGCTTTGTTAAAATATTTCTGACAGTTGATGAATATTTAGTAGTGATGAAATTTCACGACTGGGCCTGTTGCACAGGTAGCATCTTATCAGTAGGGCAACTTTTCAGAAAAATCTCAAAATTACCTCGCTGGAATTCACAGAGCTCCTGAGAGCGACCCATTCTTTTACTAATGTGTGTAGAAGCAGTCTGTATGCCTAGGTGCTTGCTTTTATACACCTGTGGCCATTGGAACACCTGAATTTAAGTATGGGTGAGTGAATTCTTTTGGTAATTTTATGCATTTTTAAGGGTCTAAAAGTTTTGGGAATTTAGAGATTTTTCTGAAAAGTTGCACCGTGCATGTTGAAAATAACTTTTAAAACATACATTATCTTATGATCTCCATTCTGAGTCTAGTCTGAAAAGGATATGTTTTTCACCAAGCCCCTGCTGTGTGCACAGGCATATCCTCAGCCCAGTTTTTAGGGGTGGGAGTTTCATTCCCAATGTGCAGTGTTATCAGATGTGGTCTGTTAGCGGTCATGTGTTAGCCATTGCAGTGGAGTGATCTAATTTCATTTCAGGGTTTTGTTGTTGATATTTTAAAGCCGGAATAAAGGCCTGCTGCACCTCCCTGATGCTTGCGGTGTTGTTGTATCTGCTGTCCACCCTTTTTTGCCAACCTGGTCCATGACTCTGTCAGAGGAACACTTTCACTTGGTAAAAAATGTACCTATTAAATTAATGAATATCAGTAATTAATTAATAAGTAATGTAATTAATGTGAGCTATTAACAAGCTTACAGCAGCTAGGACCTGGAGTTCCCGGAGAGAGTGTGGGCTCATTCTACAAGAGGAATGGCTACATCAGGGCCCCTTTTAAGGGCATCTTCATTGTCATCAGCTAGGCATCAACTCGTGCATTTCATGAATCAATCGACTGTTGGGAAATGTTAGATTATGCAGAACAGCTGTAGAACAGTATCTTAGACTCTTAGGTGTGAAGCTGGTGGCGTGAGGCTATAACTTATGTGCATCATCTACCATAATGTTTTGATTAAAGGTGTTTGTCAGCCAGACATGTAAAGGCATGATGAACACATTGTGTTTTACCTCATTCCTCTCCTGTGTGCACAATGACTGTGTTTGTTTGGAGCGTTGGTTGTGCACGTCGCTCAGAAATTAACTTGACATGTAAGCAAGGTGCAGTGCACACAAAACCTCCAGGGGTAGTGCAGATATCCTCTGATCTTTTCTATACTAAATGTATACTAACCTTGAAGTAATTTTTTTATTCATTTTTACTACCAGGTGGTACGCAATAATGGAATTACATCTGTTTGTTACTCTGATTCTCTACAAATTCAGATTTACTATTCTGGATCCAGTACCTAAACCGGTAAGCAAATCCTGCACCATGACAGACACCAGACAAATTAAATTAATTGAAAAGAGTCTCATATATATGTCATTTTCATTTTTACAGAGTCCTTTACATTTGGTGGGAACCCAGCAGCCTGATGAACCATTTAGGGTGGAGTACATCCATAGATAAAAGGCAGTTTGCAAACATCTATGCTTTAAGGGCTGCTAGCAGTGAAAGATTAAAAACTTATTATTCTTACTGAACTTGTTTCCCCATTTTATTTGCAGGACAATGTGAGTACCACACTGAATACTTATTTTGTTGTTTAGTCTCTAAAAAAGACAGGATTTCTATTTCTCTACATGTTTTAGTGCAGGAAAAAAATATTTGTAATTATTTGAGGTAGTGGATAAGAATGGCATCAATGTCAGAAAGGCAGACATTGCAGCCACCAAAACCGATAAAAAGTGGGCAATACACGAACACCATCAAATCTACAGTCATATGAAAAGTTTGGGCACCCCTATTAATCTTAATCATTTTTAGTTCTAAATATTTGGGTGTTTGAAACAGCCATTTCAGTTTGATATATCTAATAACTGATGGACACAGTAATATTTCAGGATTGAAATGAGGTTTTTTGTACTAACAGAAAATGTGCAATATGCATTAAACCAAAATTTGACCGGTGCAAAAGTATGGGCCCTTATTATTTTATTGATTTGAATACTCCTAACTACTTTTTACTGACTTACTGAAGCACAACATTGGTTTGGTAACCTCATTGAGCTTTGAACTTCATAGCCAGGTGTATCCAATCATGAGAAAAGGTATTTAAGGTGGCCAATTGCAAGTTGTTCTCCTATTTGAATCTCCTCTGAAGAGTGTCATCATGGGCTCATCAAAACAACTCTCAAATGATCTAAAAACAAAGATTGTTCAACATAGTTGTTCAGGAGAAGGATACAAAAAGTTGTCTCAGAGATTTAACCTGTCAGTTTCCACTGTGAGGAACATAGTAAGGAAATGGAAGACCACAGGGACAGTTCTTGTTAAGCCCAGAAGTGGCAGGCCAAGAAAAATATCAGAAAGGCAGAGAAGAAGAATGGTGAGAACAGTCAAGGACAATCCACAGAGCACCTCCAAAGAGCTGCAGCATCATCTTGCTGCAGATGGTGTCACTGTGCATCGGTCAACAATACAGCGCACTTTGCACAAAGAGAAGCTGTATCGGAGAGTGATGCGAAAGAAGCCAATTTCCTTCCCGGTGCGTACAGAGCAGAGCCCCGTCCCCACTACGGCTACTCGGACTACATCTCTGTGATGCTCATCCCAGCATACAGACAGCTGATCAGACGTGCCAAATCAGAGAAGAAGCAAGTAACAACCTGGCCTCCAGGAGCCATCTTCAGGACTGTTTTGAGCACACTGACTGGGACATGTTTAGAGAAGCTGCTACTTCTGATGACTCCATCCAGTACACAGATTCAGACACTGGCTACATCAGCAAGTGCATTGATGATGTTACTGTCTCCAAAACCATCACAACCCGCCTCAACCAGAAACCGTGGATGACTGCAGAGGTGTGTGTGCTGCTGGGAACCCGAGACCTTTAGGTCAGGGGACAAGGCTGGCCTCAGAACAGCAAGGGCCAAGCTCTCCCGGGGGATCAGAGAGGCAAAGCGCACCTACGCAAAGAAAATCCACGCCCACTTCCAGGACACTACTGACACTTGGCGCATGTGGCAGGGCATCCAGACCATCACAAGCTACAAGTCACCTCCACCTGCTTGTAACAGTGATACCTCCCTTCCAGATGCACTGAACTCCTTCTACACAAAGTTCAAAGCACAGAACTACACGATGGCAAGGAAGACCACACCTCTTACAAACGACCAGGTACTGTGCCTGTCCTCAGCTGATGTGCGGAGAAGTCTGCTAACCCATGGAAAGCCCCAGGACCAGACAGCATACTTGGCAGAGTGCTCAGAGGATGTGCAGACCAACTCACAGATGTTCTCATGGACATTTTCAACATATCTCTGAGCACCGCGGTCGTGTCGACGAGCTTCAAGACAACCACCATCGTCCCTGTGCCAAAGAAGTCTCGAGTGTCCTGCCTCAATGACTACCATCCCATTGCACTTACTCCCATCATCATGAAGTGCTTTGAGAAGCTGGTCATGAGGCACATCAAAAACCAGCTCCCCACCTCACTGGACCCACTGCAGTTTGCGTATCGTCCAAACAGATCAACAGATGATCCTATCACTACTGCTCTCCACCTGAACAACAAAGTCTGCTTTGTTCGAATGCTGTTTATCGACTTCAGTTCAGCATTCAACACCATCATCATCCCTCAGCATCTGATCGGAAAACTGAGCTTGCTGGGCCTGAACTCCTCCCTCTGTAACGGGGTTTTGGACTTCCTGACTGAGAGACCACAATCAGTCAGGATTGGAAACAACACCTCCAGCACCACCATACTGAGCACCGGCGCCCCCCAGGGCTGTGTGCTCAGCCCACTGCTGTTCACTCTGCTGACTCATGACTGTACTGAAAAGTACAGCTCAAACCACATCACCAAGTTCGCTGTTGACACAATTGTAGTTGGCCTCATCAGCAAGAACGACGAGTCAGCATACAGAGAGGAGGTGCAGTAGCTGACAGACAACAACCTATCTCTAAACGTAGATAAAACCAAAGAGATGGTTGTTGACTTCAGGAGAGCTCCAGGTGTCCACCAAGTTCCTCTGTGTTCACATTGCAGAGAACCTCATCTGGTCCCTCAACACCAGCTCCTGAACAAAGAAAGCACAGCAGCACCTCTACTTCCTGCAGAGACTGAGGAAAGCACATCTCCCACCTCCTATCCTCACCATGTTCTACAGAGGGACTGTAGAAAGCATCCTGAGCACCTGCATTACCGTCTGGTTTGGGAACTGCAACACTTCAGACCGCTAGACCCTACAGCGGATAGTGCGGACAGCTCAGAAAATCATCGGAGTCTCTCTTCCCTCCATCACTGAGATCTACACCACACGCTGCATCCGCAAAGCCACCAGCATTGTGGACGACCCCACCCATCCCTCACACGGACACTTCTCTCTGATCTTCTCTGGCAGAAGATACAGGAGCATCAGAGCCTCCACTACTAGACTGCAGTAGCTTCATCCACCAGGCAGTCAGACTCCTCAACGCACAGAGACAGAGCTGAACCCCACCCCATCCAACACACTCAACCCCCCCCCCGGCATTTACACACACAAAAACTGAACTTCACCCACACACTCAGCACACAGAGACTGAAAGCGGAAGCTGCTGGAGCTGGAGCAGCAGGAGCTGGAGCTGGCACCCTGGAAAACCTGAGTTTCAGCAACTCAAAAAAACCTTCAGCAACTCAAAAAAAGTCTTTGCCTTTTCATGTCTATGTTCCACTCTGATGCCCTACCCCTCAGCAAAGTCTTAATAAAAAGTACCTTTATAAGTTCTGGAGTAGGGCACAACAAAGGGTCAAGGTAGATGTTCCCCATCATACTCACAGGGGGTTTACATCAACGAGGGCAATAACAGCGGCTGACCATCTTGCAGCTTGGAAAAAAGGCTCTCCAAAAACTCCATTTGTTCCTGCTTTGCCATTAGCCGACTTGCTGCATCCTCGGTGGGTCGTGCTTTATGTAACGAAGAGGAGGCAGGATGCAAACGCAAGTCGGTTTTATTTTCCATTTAACAAAATAAGCAAAGAACAAAACACTATGAAATATAAAGAAAATGTAACTAAAACAAAACACTATGAACTATAATGATAAACTAAAAAACTGAAACAAACAAGCAAAAATAACAAATAAAGAAACAAACTACATAAAGCAAACATGGAACACTTACGACAAAAAAAAACACAGCTGGTCTGAGGCTAAACAAAAGAGATTAACAAGATCCGGACAGTGTAACAGGACATGGTCAAACAAAAAGCACGGCAGAGAACAAAGGAGCACATGGGGTATTTATACACAGGCACACACTAGGAACACCATGGAAGCCATGTGAAGCACATGAATGACATGGGGAGGTAAACAAAACAAGAGAACAGAGGACAGGAGCAGGAAGGAACCACAAAAAAGGAAAACACTAGACAGACACAGGTTAAGGTGTGACACATGCCTCCTCCGATACATGTGAAGTAGCCAGTGACATTTTTGTGACAGCTCACAGATGTGTTGTCCTGCTTACATTACCCTTTGGAGTGATGTTTGTGCGCCATCTACCACCCAGAGAGAGCAAGGCCAATTGTCCTTTCTCAGGGCTCCAGTAGCCAATGGCAAACTACATGAACAGGATTAAGCAGATGATCTCCTGATACATACAGTTACTGTATTATAGCTAAATACATTTTTAGACAGTGGGTAGCATCCTAATCTACATTCTTGGAACCTTTAACTAACTAACTAGACAGTATCTTTTCTGTCTTTATTCCGTACAACAACTAACTAGCAAGATAGCTAGCTAGCTACCTGAGCAATAGGTAGCTTTGATTTAGCTCAGCTTCCACACAGTAAGATTGTATTTATTAAGAATTTATCTAGAGTTAGTGTTTAAAGTTGTTTGTGAAATGAACAAATAAGTTTTGTTTACTTATTTAGGTTAACATGGTCTGGCTGGATTTGTACCGTAATGGTACAGTTCAAAAACCATAAATCCATGATTTAAGGTATGATTTCTAGACCATTTTAGCGATATTATATTACCGTACTGGTGACCTAAATATCATATTTTCAGCTGAAAGTTTGAAAATAAATCATAATTGCTTGCGAGAGAACATATCCCCAAATATTTCATGCAGACACATTGAGGAGGTCCTGTTTTATACGTCCTCAATCATATTTGCTATGCTGTGACTCCTTGTGCCACGCCCCTTTCCTTTGATGTCAAAAATATAAGATCTCAAATATCAAAATACACAAGTATTTTGGACAATACACATGTGAAAACAATTTCCAAATTGAAGCAAAGTTATATATTAGCTGAAAAAACATTTGATACCCTTAATTGTATTTTAAACATGTTTTTGTATTTTTCAAAGTTTAAGCTTAATACTTAAACTTCCAGTTTCCATACTTTTTTCAAATTGACAAAACTTAACAAAACTCTGATTTGGCTCCATACAACCCAAGACAATATCTATCCATGTAATGAGGTGTTTTTCTATCTCTCTTCGGGTAACCTGTATTGCATGTAATATGTGTATGTATTATGTCTGTCTCCCTTTATTTGAGTGCAGTCTTGTGCATCAGCTTTTTGTCCTCTGTAGATTGGTTTTGAAAACGTTACTGGCGCTTTTACAGCTAGTATAACAGATATGTGTATGAATTAGAATAATAACCCAAAGCCTGGACCTGGTAACAATGTGTTGTTGTAGAAAACAGGCCTTAAATTTGCAGCTTCTTTACTGAACGTACTGCTGCATCTTCATCATACACATCATTTCTTTTCCCCTCCCCAAGTGCTCACTATTATTAAACACATTCACAGTTCCCCCAAGTGCGAAAGTGGAGTGATATCTGACAGTGCATATAAAAGCCACTTGTCTCAGCTGTCTCTGGGGGTTTGTTAGAACAGCTTAGTTTCGTACATTTGACATTGTTTTACTTGATGAATGTCAAATTAACCACTAGAAAGTATTAACAATCAAACGTTCAGTTAATCCCCACTGTGTGGGAGTCATAAACAGTGCTGTGCAGTCATGATATCAGACAGTCTGTGAACTGGCCCACAGGTCACCTCATTGCCACACCTATTCAGATAATACCAAAATAGCAAATGCTATAATTCAGAAAGAAAGAAATTCAGGGGGGTTTATTAATGTGGAGGGGGGCTTGCACACTTGACAGAACACAATTTGCAAGAAAAAAAAGATTCAGAGAGCTTGCGCAAAGAGGAATGGTGAAAGATCCCTCTGTCTGTATTCTCAAATCTTCTAAATGAGTAATAGGAGAACATTAAGTGCTCTCTTGTTGGCGAAAGGAGGTTATACAAAGTACTAACACCAGGGGTGCCAATAATTTTGGCACACTTGATTTCATGTAAAAGATTTATTTCTTAATGCGTGATTAAGAAATGAATGTGAAACCATCAGTTGGAATTAATGTTGCATGAACTTCCCATTTTGACATGTAAAATCAAATGCTCAGGTCACTGCATGTCTGCATATCTGGGTAGTTGGAGCAAATAATTTTATTTTAAGTGTATGTAAAATAACTAAGCCCAAGCTAAATAATGACTCAGTTAAGTTTAATAAACTTAACATGTTCAGTTATTTTTACTCAACAATATTATAATTTATTCAAGTGTTGACTATTTTGTTATACATATACATATTTTATGTTATACCAATACTGATAGCATAATCCTGCAATAGCACAGGAGTAAACACTGTAGCTCCAGGCCAACATACAGTCACTATTACAACACAGAATAAAGATACTTCCTCTTTCAACCCTCAACACTGAGGCCTGGCAGCTACTCAATATATAAAATATTAATGCACACCCAGGAGAAGGTAGGTTTGGCCGACAGTCAACACATAGGTGGTAAGGAACAGGACACACAATGTAGTGCAACAAGGTTTTTTCAGTTTTGTTTTTTATTGACTTGTATGAATGAATGAACATGCAAAACTTTCCCGGAAAGGTCAGTTTCCCAGACAGGGATTAGACCAAGTCTTAGACTATGCTTTTCATTTAATGTCAAATCTCCATTCAAAATGCTGTGTAGTCCAAGACTAGGTTTAATCCCTGTCTGGGAAGCTCAAAATCAGGGTTGTTAATTTTTAACAGCTTTTTGTCATGTTTGTATTGTCAGTATGAGAAATATACTAGAGCAGTGTGAAGGTTTTGAAGTCTCCAGAATATTTTAGTCACACAGAGATATATGGCACACATGCCAGATATTTACAGTCATGGCCAAAAGTGTTTCTATCAGAAACATATTGCAATTACAAATGTTTTTTTGTACATTTTTATTTCTTGTGTATGTATTGGAATAACGTTTTTTTTTTTCATAATTTCACACAAATCAAATTATTGGCAAATTATTTGGTTGCACACATATTGGAAAAATAAATGAAAAAAATTCCTTCCTATAACCAACAGTTAGCTTGTTGCACCTCTTAACTGGAATTTTGGACCGATCTTCTTTCTAGGTGCTCGTGTTTGAGGATTTCCTTCTCCCAACTGCAGTTTTTAGATATCTCAATAGGTGTTTAGTGGGATTTAGATCCAGACTCATTGCTGGCCAGACTCATTGGGTCTCCTGCCATAGCATTTTATTTCATTTAAATGTCAACAGATAGTTTGTGCTGACACTGATGCACTTTGACATGATGAAGATGGAGAACCCTGAGATTGTTGATATTTTTCCACAATTTTGGTTCTCAAGTTCAGTTCTCTTCTCCTCTTTCTGTTCTCCATACTCTCCAAACACACACACAATGCAAAGACAGTGCCAACATCTCTCATTTTTCTCTGGTTTCAGGTGTGATTTTTATGTTGCCCACACCTGTAACTTATCACAGGTGAGTTTCAAGTATATTTTTGGACTTTTGTGTGTAATTTTGTCAACTTTTAATTTTTGTTCATTTTGTTCCAACACAAAGAAAAAAAGCATGTATAACAAACCATGTGTAATACGTTTGACCATTACTGTTAGTTTGTTGAAGGAAAAGTGTGGTCTGGCTTTATTAAAAATACGTTTTATCATCTTGAAATAATGATAAAGTCAGTCAGTAACTAGGGATACCTAGGTTTGTGTGTGTGTGTTACACACACAAGTGTTCGATGAGTAACCCACTCCTCTTCCTGGAAACACAAGCAGGTCTGGTAAGCAGTGATCCGTAAAGCACTTTATACCTCAGTCACCTAAAAGAGCTGAGTACACTAAACATGCTAAAAGCTGCTTTTTTCACAGGACATTTATGTTGTGTACATACAGGATGTGTCTTATCAGAATATAGGTTAGTTCTGAGGACAGTGTAAATGAACTCAGTTTTTAGTTTTATAGGCAATTTAATTGGCATCTTTTATATCTATTTACCTCATATCAAGCACAAATACAGGTACATACTGCAATTTACTTCAGCTGCAACACTGAAGACACAAAAGTAAATCTTATAATGCTTTTAAAACTTGTTTAAGTATATTGCCTATGGGCTGGCTAAGTGGGACATTTATCCTACTAAATATTCCTGATTTAAGTTCTGAAACACTGATTTCCTTTGAATTTACATACATGTTAATGAATACCAATCACGTGACAATTTACAGGATTTGCATTAAAAATAATGCACACATGCCAGAAATGACAAAGAAACGGCAGTAGAAAACATATTTCTCTAAGGTAGAAGTAGAAGTAATCTTGACTCAAGTTCACCAATAAGCAACCAGCAAACAATCAACTTTCAGACTAAGTTAATACTGAACCTTCAGATGAGCACTGCATAACAAAAGTAAAAAAAAGTGGGTTTGACATTAAAATGGAAAAAACACAAAAGTAGAAACCCAAAAGAAAACCACACTGCATGTACATAACTCAAGTACATTATTCAAGTTATTTTTATCAACTCATTTTAATAAGTTTTCTGGATACAGAAACAAGTGTTTCAGCCTGTGTGTTTAGTGTAGCTTAGGGGTCCTAAAGCTTTTGATTTGTAGTAACCCTTCCTGTAACAGTTTTAAACAGTAATTAACATTAATTAAGAGGTTAAACAGTGTGAAACTCCATAGTGAGCTACAGGACAAAAACACAGATTTGCTGCACTGATGTAACAGATTAAACATAAATAGTAAAAATATAGAATGATGAGACAAAATGCATGGAGATATAATTAGGGTAATTTGTTTAATATTCTAACAACCCAGAAAGAGAAAAGACAAAAGCAAATGCTTTACCAAATGTCATGCAAAGGGTAATGATCGCTAATATCCATCCTAAAAGTTTATCACTACCAGAATGAGTAGAATGATGTAAGGCAGGGAGGAGTCCAGGTCCTGGGTGACCAGGCAGGACCACACTGGAGATGATAAGGGGGATGGAGTTAGCATCTTCAGCCTGCAAAGGAATTGCATAGATCACGTTGTTTAAAAGACAGGTGGACGCTATTGAACGGTTGGGAAATGGTTGAGAAGTTTTAGAGCTTTCTGTAGATGCTTTGATCTTTACCATTGACTCTAGAGACAAAAATAAAGACTTTAGCTTATATTTCTGTTCTGTATTAAATTGTTGAGCACTGCAGCCTGACCTTCCACTTCTTCAAGCTTTGCAGCAATGCTGGCAGCACTCCTGTGTCTATTTTCTTAAAGCCAACCTCTGGATATTAGACTGAACACGTGGACTCAACTTCTCGACTCTGGAGAGGCCTGAACTGAGTGGAACCCATCCTGGAAAACTGCTGTATGTAAGAATTAGGAACATATTTGTTTTCTTTATAAATAAACAATCCTCCCACCTGAGCTGTAGATCTCTGCAGCTCCTCCAGAGTGACCATGGGCCTCTTGGCTGCTTTTCTGACCAGTGCTCTCCTCGCTCAATCTGTCAGTTTGGGTGACCTACCATGTCTTGGTAGGTTTGCAGTTGTAGAATACATTTTCCATTTTTAGATGATGGATTGAACAATGCACCTTGGGATGCTTAAAGCTTTATTTCTGAACTGTCTGGTGAGTTCTTTTGTCTTTATAATGCTGTTTGTTCACTAGTGTTTTCTAACAAACCACACAGAACATTTGTATTTATACTGGGACTAAATTACACACAGCTGGATTTACTTATTCAGTGACTTTTGAAGGCAGTTGACTGCACTGGATTTTATTTAGGGAGTTCCTTTACACATCACACTTTTCAGATTTAAATTTTATGAAAGAAAATAAAAAATGTATCATTTTCATTTCACTTCACAATTATGTGCTACTTTGTGTTGGTTTATCACTTAAAATCTCTATAAAATATATTTGAGTTCGTAGTTTTAAGTTTGATAAATTGTGAAACGTTTGAATACTTTTGCAAGCCACTGTGTACTGGATGACAAAATAAAACATAAAACATCAAGTAACATCTCAAATTTACATCCCAGTTCAAAACAAAACACAGGAAACAGTCTCATCATGTCCAGTGTTGTAGTCAATGATTCATGTGTTAATAAAGAGACTTGATCCATTGTGATGAAATATGTACGAATATATGTACACAGCAAATTCTGTTTTTTGGAATAAACTCTCTGAGAGTTAATATTAACTCATTTTAAGTGTATACTCGTGACCATCCAATACACTCTATAACAGAGTTAAAGTAACTCCTTTCTGGGAGTTGGCCTTTTAATTCGGTTCAGGAGTTAAATCTGAACTGTTGTGGGAGTTAAAATATTTATTCCATCTAGAGTACAATACAGCTGGAGTTAATTTGACCATAAACTCCTTCACAGTGTTGGAACATTTAGGAGAAGAAATGACAACAAAAAGCATCATTACTGACCACAATAACAATTTCATATTCAACAAGTGTATACCAGTGTTTTTTTTTTTCATTGCCAGCACTTTGTCACAATTTACAGTGCAGAAGATGGTAACTTGCTCTTACAGCCAACAACACATTGGCTAGGCAAACAACCATTATATAAAATATAATGAAATACCCCATGGAAGAACACACTGATGGTAAGCTGGGACTGGGGGACATGCCCATTAGAGAGTTCAGTCACGCTCCTCAACAGCTTGGAATAAACTCTGAAAAACTACACCACCAAAGAGTTCCCCTCAACTCAACTTGTAGTTTAAGATGAAAAAAAAATGCACACTTTCACACATTTTTGTTTAACTCCAGAACTTTGCTGTGTATGTGGTAATCAAATATAATATTAATCAAGCTGTTTACAAATTTTACACCTTAGTAGAATATTTACAATAAAATCAGCCAAATGATTATCTGATTCAGTGTTGGTTAATTACACTTTAAAACATCAGGTTCAGTGCCACTCATGTACTATTTACTCAGAGCTATTCCACCCCAAACTACAAGCCATTGTATTTATACCTGGCTATTGTGCTTCCTGGGGAAATGGCAACCATTTAAATTCATGTTTCTGTAGTATCTTTGGCACTCTGAATGTGCTAAAAAGATAAGGGGAGACTTCTTACTAGAACACCTGTGTTTATTTTAAAATGAACACTATTGCAGTGTTTATATAGTTCTCACCATGTTGCAGTGTTCAAATTTAACCCCTTTTATTATGTTAATTTATGGCATTCACAATGTTGTTTTTTCTGACACTCAAATATAGATTTTTAACACTAAATTGTGTTATTCTTTTTCACTACGAGAGTTAATTTCTGACACTTAGCGTTGCTTTTGGAAAAATGTGTATTTTTTCACACTACACTGTTATTTCCTTTTACAGAGTTAAATTCTGACACCCAAATGTGCATTTCTAAAACAAAATTTCTCTTTGTTGTTTGTGAATGTGTGTTTACCACTATAATAAAGGTGTGCAGCCCAACCTTGTACGCTGACCCACTAAGTTTGACCCAGTTAAATGTCTAGTGGCACAGCATCTTATACAGCTAAGGAAAAAAGGTCACCATTGTCTTTATATTGTCTTCATGTCCATATTAAATGATGAGTGATAAGATGATAAATGATGAGTGTTTTTGAAAACCCTGTGTTTTGCACTGAATATTACACTGTATAATATATAATATTATATATAATATACCCTATATTACACTAAACACTGAAAAACACAAGCTAGTTTTCAGTTTATTCCATTAGAGTGAAGCTGTGGTGTAGTAAAAGATGTGCATTAGAAAGGTGTTTAGATGAAAAATACCTTTTTGGCAAGAGTTTACAGAGTTTTTGTATACAGTACTTGGTTTGTAAGACATTCAGCATGTTGTGTAGATGTGGATTGGGGAGTTTAGTGTTAAGTCAGTGATAAGTCTCTACAATAGGTCTAAGCTAATTCAAAAACCTGTAAATGAAGCAGATGGAAGGTGTAAAAATAGACTATTTGCGGGGTGTAAGATGGGAATGAGCATCGCAACGCACCTCACACAGTGTATAAGATGGTGCTGCAAAGGTTTAATGATGCATAATCTATTAGTTATTAATTTATTTACATTTTAAGATGGTTTTATTATAATGCCTAGCTTTAAATTGAGGGCAAAACTGTGCCAGAGAAGAGATCATTCTCTTACAGGTTTACCTATATTGTATTACTATTAACATTACTTAGAAATACTTTCAGTGATTTTTCCTAATTATCATACATGGTGCATTATAGTTTGTTCATAGATAAAATTGAGTAAGATTAAGATGATACAATTAGGTTGAGAGTCAGAGTGATAGCTCAGACTGTATTAAGAGGGGGAGTAGCAGGACACACCATCTCTTTTATCTACAGACAATGTGGTAAGATCCAGCACCAAATAGCCACATTCTGGTACCATATCCTAAATGCATCACAGAGATACTGACGAACTGAAACATATCTGTCTAAAATTTTAAGCTACACGAAACTTTGATGGAGGTGATCACTGCTACAGATGAATAATATGAAGGGTTCCCTTACCTTTTCTAATCTGTACTGTGGTTGTTTAATGAATGTGTTAGTCAATGTTAGTTTGCTTAGATTGCATTGAAATAATTGCCAGTTCACATTTCAGTAGTAATGCAAGAATTCAGAGAGGTATAAAGGGGATCACTAACGTTTTCATGCAATTGCAAAAAAGGGGTTTTGAATTACTGAACTCAAGTAACTGCAGGACTTTTATTAACAAATGTTAATAACATTTGTTATGAACACAAATTAGAAGATCGGTATTTGTGTTCTTCAGAAGACAGTTTGTTACAAATAGACATTTTGTAACACCACCAATCTATGTAAAAAAAATGCAACATTCTTTTTTTTATGTGTTTATTCTGTTCTTGATCTCATATAAAATGTAATTATTGGTAATTTTACAACAAAAAAACTTCATCACACCAATGACTCAGTATACAGTATACAATACTGCTTTGGCATTTCAAATTTAGATAATAAAGTGCTATCTTTCCCACATACGATGGCTAGAAATACATTCTTAATGCTGCATTTTGATGCTTCTTCGACCACAAGTCTGAAAGTGTTGTTCACAGTTTAGGGAAGGATTCTTGGCTGATAAGAGTCTCAGTAAAGTGCAACTGCGCGACAGACAGCAAGCGTTGGACACGTTTCCATTCCTGTTGTTCACACATCAGACAGTGAAGCGGGGTAAAAAGGCAGCAGTATGTAGATGTAAACCTAAAGATTCGTAAGGTCGTTTTTGATCATACGTCTATTTGAACGAACGGAGTAAGGAGCTTTTGATTGGTGTCCGTGTGCAACTCTAGACCTCGCTGGGTGATCTGGAGCGGTAAGACACGTTGACGTGAAAGCAGCCGCAGAGGAGCAGGTAGATGGATCGCTGGATCTCCGCGTTGCGGTACGCGTAGATGATGGGGTTGATCATGGAGTTGTAGGTGGCGGGCAGCAACGTGGCGTACGTGTACACTGACGGGTACTCGCGCTCGCCCACCAGGCAGTAAACGGCGAAGGGCAGCCAGCTGGCACCGAACGTGCCCAGTATGATGGCGAGCGTAGACACTCCCTTCTTGGTGGCCACGTAGTGCGAGGCGGCAAAGAAGTGCTGCTGCAGAGCGATCTGATGCGCGTGGCGGCACACGATCTTACAGATGCGCAGGTACAGGCTGAGCATGAGCCCGAAGATGACGAAGAACGAGGCCGCCAGCAGCGTGATGTTGGCGCGCCGCAGCGGCCGCACGATGCTGCACGCCTCCGCGTCGTCCAGGCAGTTCCAGCCCAGCACGGGCAGCAGGCCCAGCCCCAGCGACGCGCCCCACGCGCCCACCAGCATCAGGTGCACGTAGTGCAGCGTCTTCTCCGACACGTAGGTGAGAGCGTTGTACAGCGACAAGTAGCGGTCCACCGTGATGGCCAGGAGGCTGCTGATGGACGCCGTGAACGAGGCCACAAGAAAGCCCACCGTGATGAGGCTGATTGTCTCCGAAGACACCACGTACTGAAACACGAAGTTTAGGATGAGTCCCACTCCCGCCAGAAGGTCCGCCGTGGCCAGGCTGCCGATCAGCACGAACATGGGCGTGCGGAGAGTGGGGGTGTAGAAAATGATGGCCACCACGATGGCATTCTCACACGCGATCACCGTGCCGGAGAGGCACAGCATGATGTCCCAGGGGTTCACGGGGAAGTCGAAGAGCGACGAGGAGGACAGCGCGAGCCCCGTCCAACTCTCATTAGCTGCTGCGCTCTCGTTCATCTCTCCGCCTGCAAGAAAGAGAGAGAGAGAGAGAGAGAGAGAGAGAGAGAGAGAGAGAGAGAGGCTGAAAACAAGAGCCCGGCTGTGTTTGACCTAAAAGAGTCTCTAGTAGTTAAAAAACAATTGCACAGGTAAAGCAGGTGCGTGGAAACGCATGGAGACTGCACGAGCTGCTCTCCGCGGTGCTGAAAACACACCAACAAAAAACTCATCCAATAACGCACGAGGCTTATTGAAAACAGACCACCCAGCACAGAAAATCACCAGTTTCCTATAGAGTATATCAGTTCTGTGCACACCTATTCTTTACATGGAGGAGAAGCTGTCCTGTCTCTCCCGCTGCATGGCAGAGATGATGCAGACCACGGCTCTGACTGTACCCCTCTGCAGAGAGAACGAGCAGTGTGAGACTGGTGTTTGTGGGAAACGAGACTGCTAATAAACATGAATGACGTCAAGACGTCTCTCTCTCTCTCTCTCTCTCTCTTTTACTCACTCGCTTCTTTCTCACGCTCTTTGAGTAGGTGTGATGTAGAGAAGGTATGGAAACACTTAGTGATGCAAAATTAAGTTTATCCTGCTTTTGTTAGAGCAACTGTCTCTACAGTCGAGAGATAGTTTTCTATATTTTGGAGCATTGCTATGAGTGATTGTATTCACCAAAAAAAGCGTTGAGATGATCATCAGTCTACCTTATTCCCAGCTCCTCAACCATCCGAAGAGTATTGATTATTCATCATTATTCCAGAGATCACTTAACACATGCACTAAACACTGAAAACAGCACACACACATTGAGCTCCTTGTGGCATGAGGTATTCTGAACATGTACAGCACTGTCTATTGACAAATATGTTAATTCTTCAGAGTTGTGCTGCTTGACGACATTAGTGTTTCTCTTTTTCAGATAGATATAAAGATATTTGAAATGTACTTAACCAAAACAAGCTGATCCAAATCTAGATTACTTTGAAATGTTTTGATAAAAATGTACAATACTATTAAGGCGATTGGAATGCATGGAAAAAAAAATAAGGACTAGGTTTATGGAAAGAAAATGGTAAAATACTTTTTCACATAGGACCAGGTTTGAATAGATATTTGCGCTTAATGAATAAAATTATCATTTAAAAAATTATTTTTATTTTTATTTAGGTAACCTTTGTCTGATATTATTATTTTTTTAATCTGAAAAAAAAAAATCACACCACTGTATGTCAGCACACATGCTGTGGCCAGAAAACTTTACTCTTACCCATAAAAAAATCAGATCTATAAAAAAAATCCAATCTGGATTTAGGCTTTATCATAGCACTACAAACAGCTTTAGTTAAGATTATCCTAATTATCTGCTTTTTGCTGCCAACCAAGGCTGTGTTTCCCTACTGGTACTTCTGGATCTGAGCACAGCCTTTGATACAATAGATCATACTATCCTTTTAGAAAGATTAGAGAACATGGTCGGTGTAACTGGAACTGCCTTATTCTGGTTCAAATCATACTTAATCGATCATTATCAATTTGTGAGGATAAATGATATGTCTTCCAGTTAACTGAGGTAAGATATGGAATTCCACAAGGCTCTACATTAGGACTGTTATTATTCACATTATATATGCTCCCACTGGGCAAAGTCATTAGAAAACATGATATTAAAGGGATAGTTCGGTATTTTTGACATGAGTCTGTATGGCATCATCATAACCAGTGTCGTGCATCCACACTGACTTACCCCCCACAGCGTCCTGTGAGCCGAGTTCTTGTCCAGTTTAGGTCAAAGCGAAAGTAGTCCGGCATGTTTGCTGGGGTCAGGAAAATAACTCCTTTTTCTTCCCAAAGCAGTACGTGTTCAAAAGAGTGATTTATTTACATCACAAAAAACTAACCCTGCAAAAGTCACGCCTCGTAAATCACTTGGGTCCTACTTTCTCTCATTTCGTATCAGTGCGCGTCATTCTGACAGCGAGCTGCGCACGCGTCAACTTGTTCTGTGTTTTGGCAGTGCTTAGCAGCTGTGTTCAGACTAGCAACGCAAACGAGCTAACTTTAGGGAGAAGTCTATTGGCTTTTATAAGCTTTGTAAACACATATATATATAGCTAGGTGTGTGTGTGTGTTAAAATGGTATCGCAGCTCCAGCAGTGGCTCCAGTTTCATCTTCCACCACTTCTCTGTCCACCCTCTCTCTTTCTGCCCGATCTAATTCCATTTGGCGAAGTTCAACATCTGTATACTCGGGTTCATAAAGATATCCCCGTGGCTCTGAGCGGTGATCAATGTTTTCCTCGTCACTCTCGTAGTCACACATGTTCTCGAGGCGAGAAGTAAACAAAGCGACCCAAACACGTAGGCTAGCTGTCAGGTTGCAGCGCTGCGCGCATTGATATGGAACGAGAGAAAGTAGGACCCAAGTGATTTACGAGGCGTGACTTTTGCAGGGTTAGTTTTTTGTGATGTAAATAAATCACTCTTTTGAACACGTACTGCTTTGAGAAGAAAAAGGAGTTATTTTCCTGACCCCAGCAAACATGCCGGACTACTTTCGCTTTGACCTAAACTGGACAAGAACTCGGCTCACAGGACGCTGTGGGGGGTAAGTCAGTGTGGATGCACGACACTGGTTATGATGATGCCATACAGACTCATGTCAAAAATACCGAACTATCCCTTTAATTTTCATTGTTTCGATATGCCGCTCTTCATATCAGCCAAACCTGATGACAAAGTGAGAATTAAGAAAATTGTGGCCCCAAAGCTGCTAGAAATAAATGATCAGACTTAATGCTAAATCTGGCCGATATCATAGATTCAGATCTAGCATTCGCTAAACACATATCTAATGTTACTAGAACAGCTTTTCTACACTTCTGTAACATTGCCAGGCTAAGAAATGCCTGATCCCTGACACAGAAAAATTAGTATATGCTTATTTTCACATCCAAAATGAACTGTCAGAGGAGTTAACCATCAGAACCGGCGTCCGTCAAGGAGACATCGCCTCGCTGCTCCTCTTTAACATTGTGGTTGATGCCATCATGCGTCCGAGGATGATGCAGAAGTCATGGATATTCTTTATGACATCGCCCGCATCGCCGCGCCATATGGCCTCATGATCAATGCGTCCAAGACGAAGGTGCTGACGACGGATGGATCATCCGCCCACGTACACCTTGACGGAGAACAGATTGAGCAAGTAGAACTCTTTAAATATCTCGGATCCCTCTTCCGAGAGGAGAAAGTGATCTCTTCAGCTGACATCCAAGTCAGAATTGGGCACGCGATCGCAGCATTCGCTTCACTCAGGTGGTGTCTCTGGAATAAAGACAACATTGTAACAAAGATCCGCCTCTTCTGGGCACTCATTCTGCCAATCCTCCTCTATGGTTTTGAAGCGTGGACTCTAGTAAAGACAGATACAAACAAGCTTGAGGCCTTCCAAATGCGATGCCTCAGACAAATTTTCAAAAACTCCCTCTGGGATCATCTTACCTATGACATAATTTGATCAAGGTGTCTTGAGCAACCGACCATTGAGCAGAGGATTCAACAACGACACCTTCGGTGGTTCGGGCATGTGTGTAGGATGAGCGAGTTCCGGCTACCACACCAACTGCTTCGGAGAGTCCGGCACGGGCACTGGAAAATCCAGAACTCCGTACCAAAGAAGACCTGGATAAAGCAGATAGAAAAGGATCCGAGGAACCAATGCCTGAATCTAACCCAAGCAAAGGCAGTAGCAATGAACCGGAAGAAATGGAAGAGCATCGTGAGCAAAGTTTGGGAACCATCGGCAACTACAGCAGCGTATTGGCTACGGAATCGCCCTCAGCAGATCGCCAGCTAAGGACCAAAGAAGAAGAAGAAGACATGCTTTTCTTACCTCAAGGATAGACTATTGTAATGCACTACTGTCAGGATATTCCTACAGTAACTTAAAGATACTTCAGTTAGTTCAACATGCTGCAGCCAGGGTTCTTCCTAAAACTAAAAAAATTGACCTTATTATACCAGTCCTATTAGAACTGCTTTCAGTCAAATTCCGCATAGACTGTTAAGTTCTCCTGTTAACATATAAAGCCCTACATAGACTAATTTCTGAGTATATGCAATTTATACAGTGGTATGAAAAAGTTTGATATTTTTCAAGATTTTCTTTTATAAATTTCCTTTATAAATCATTGGTTGTTCTCAATATGTAGTATAGCAGACAAACACAGTGATATTTGCGAAGTGAAATGAAGTGTATAGGATTTACAGAATTCTTTTACAATTAGGTAGATGCATAAATGTGGGCACCTCAACAGAAAAAGTACATCAATATTTAGCAGATCCTCCTTTTGTAGAAATAACAGCCTCTAAATGACAGCTAAAATCTCAGAGATAGCTTTTTTGTATCCTTCCCGTAAACCATGATGTTGATCTTTTTTTAGGTCATTTTAGAATTGTTTTGAGGCTGCCATGTTGCCACTATTCAGAGAAGATGCAAAGATTATTCTTTGGTTTGTGGACGGTGGAGTTGGTGATTGCCAGTGTTTCAGGGTGCCTCCGTGTTTATGTTACTTTCTGGCTCTCTGCCTTTAATTAGGCTGTTTTATTCAGATCTGCCGGAGTCATTAGCCACACTAATGGATGTTTGACCTTCAGGTTCTCCTGTCCGGCCAGACTAATGGAAGTCAGCCTTTGCCGTCACTCACCACAGATCAGCTGCCTATTGTCCAGTTTTTGCCACCTGCCTTAGACTAGATGCTCACTCTCCACTACTGATTACAACCAAGTTTACTTAAACTCTAACTAGTAATTCTAACTGCTTCCATGTTGGTGTAGCTATTCAATATATTAGACATATGTTTACTTATAATGCCTTTCTAAATTTAATTTACAAGTTGTCTGAGCAGAGGAGGATGGGTCCCCCTTATATATTAGCGTTGATGGTACATTTGATAGTATGAGGTAAGTCTTGGTTCCTCCCAAAGTTTCTTCCTCCTCCAGCTCTGAGGGGGTTTTCTTTGCCTCCGTTGCTCACTGGGAGTACTGTGTTGTATGTGATTCTCTGTCCTGCAATCACATTTCTTTTAAGCTGCTTTGCGAAAACATCAGTTGTAAAAAGCACTATATAAATACATTTGATTTGACCTTCTGAACTGTGAATCATATCTAGGTGTAATTACATGAATATAAAAGCTGAAATGTTGACAATTGTCTCAAATTAATGAATAATGAGTGCATCGTTTAGACAGTAAAATATGCAACCTTGCACCAACTGAATGTTTGTGATAGGGTTTAATCCATGCTTAATAGCTGATAATAGTGGTGCTTTCAAGCAGGGAGATGTGGTGTGGAGTGTGGTGCTGTGAAAATGCATTGGTTTCTGTGTACCACTTTGAAAGAGTGTGTGTGTGTGTCAGTTCATGAAGATGAACATGTGCGTTCACCCTCTCATTTTAGCAAAAAACGTTGTTCTGCTATGATGAGCCATGTGACCTTCCCTTGCTCTCGTTTTCACAGCGTGTTGAGGCTTGTGCTTCTGCACTCACGAGGCACACTGGCGAAGAAACGAGGGAGCAGGCAGAGGAGGCGATAAGGCCATCTACATCACATTTATCAACACCTGTTAACACTAAGGAGAGATGGGGAGAGAGAAAGAGACTGAGACAGGAAAAAAGACAGGAGAAAGACAGAGGTAGAATAGAACAGATAAGCACTGCTGAGGTGTGAAAACAGAAAACAGAGCAAAGATGCTAGTGAGAAAAAAAACTCAAACTTAAAGTGCAATAGAGGGATAATTAAGGTGTGTTAGAAGAAAAGACCAAACACCAAAATATAGTACGCTATGTGTTTAATTTAAAACATGCTAAAAGGCTCATTCAAACAAATGAAGTACAAAATCCAAATCATCCAGATACACGTTTAATAAATACATAAATTGAACGTTTTAATATAACGTATGAGTGCTTAGGCAGCCAACACAGTTAACACAAGGGCATCAGACACATTTTAGTGAACACCACCACAATTCAAATGATTAAGGTCAATTTAACAAGACCAGGTAATAAGGTGCAATATTTTAAGTGCACCTGTGTTACTAAGATCAGTCATAATCAAGTCAACATATCAAAAATCAAAATCAAATCAAAATCAAGTCAACATATATATATATATATATATATATATATATATATATATAAAATTATATATATATATATACACAGCATTAACATTTTCTTCTATACATGCAGAATAACTAGTGTGATATAAAGTTAGATTAAAAAAGATTCATTCAGATTTAACAATTTAACAGATCAGACATTTAAAGAAATAAGGAAAATTTAATTGAAAGATATTTCTACAAACACATTCCAGCTTAATTATATCAGGGAATTTTAAAGTTTCAGGTCCAACAATGCACTCACTGAAATTACAACAACAGAACTCACAAAAGTATCACATGTATCTGTTTTTGATGTACTCGCGGTAAATAAGGCGATCTTCTTTGCATAGTGATCCAATCAGGCCCTGTCCTGCCTCTATGTGTTGCAGAAACATGTCTCGACTATCCTTGTCAACTCGGGGTGGCAATACCTCATAAATGCTGTCTGCATTAAACGATGACACAGGAAGTCTGAAACACCCAAAAAAACAACAACAAAGGAAAGTGAAGTAATTCAAATAAAATGAAATAAATCAGCCAAAATATTTTAGAATATTATATTATACTAGATTATCATATTACAGAAATTCTATGTACAGCAGCATGGAAAGTTTAGTTATTCCATGTCAACATAAAACAATTCTGATGCATTTTGGAAACAAATCCAGTCTACTGATGAAATTATTATTAGCTCTGGGTGAAGATATACCACTGTCAGTAAAAAATCTTGTTTTATTCAAAGAAAAATATGTAAAAAAAAAAAAGATTTTTTTTTAAAATTAACATGAAAAGTTCTGAGATTTGACACATATAATCTTTCCCTTCCAATCACTGACCAAAGAAGCTTAATGGAGAGATAGAGAGAGACAGAAAAGGCAATATTTGTACTAATATGTGGTATTTACCTGCAAAAAATCTCACAATAAAAAAAACTAAAAAAGCAAAAGTCATATATGGAACACGTCTTGCCTGATTGCTTGCATCCGGATACATGATAATTCATGGTAAGATAATTTTTTACATTTATTTATTTAACAAGCACAACGGATTCCTGTTGGAATAAATGGTTATTCTTTTTTTTTTTTACAGACGCACATAAATGCATGATTAACTTATAATGAAGCTTTCATTTAAAAGGTAAACCTGTGTCATTTCTGTTTTTTTTTTATATATATTCACAAAATAGAGGTGTTTTTCCTTTTTTGACAGTGGTCATAATACTGCAATAGAAAAGTCCCTGAGTTTCTTATTTGATTTCTTAAATTCTTTCAAGCACCTCATCTGTTTATCTCTGAAATGATCACATTAAAAACTTTAATCATTCAGGATCATTTAGTAGATGTTTACTAAACTACTGGTATAACAGAAAGATCATTAGGAATTTACATAATATTATAATATCTATATGTTAGAGAAAGCTACATTTTAATCCATATTTTAAGGTCAGCAGAATTTATTTGCAATAAAGCACAGACAAGGTGTGTGTAAGAGAGAGAGAGAGAGAGAGAGAACACAAAGCTGCTTTTTGTGAGAGTAGCTGCTGCTTGCTGATTAAATGTGATGAAAAGCTTGTATTAGAGTGCTAGCCTAAGGCACTTTTGTGGGATGTAAAATGGAAAAGCTTTAATTAAAAGGGATTACTATACATAAAATATGTTGTTGAGTAGTAAACAGTCTTTGTTAGAGTCTTTGTTATCAGGTTTAATTTAGGTAAATGATAAGATATACATCATATACGTACATACAGTGGCTTGCAAAAATATTCATACCCCTTTTTGAAAAAAAAAAAAATCTGAAAAGTGTTATGTCAATATTTTTGACATATAAATCAATACTTAGTAGAGCCACATTGCAGCCAATTCCAGAAGCTCAGTGGTGTTTTGGTCAGGACTTTGACTGGGCCATTCTAACATAAAGAATATTCTTTGATATAAATCATTCCGCTGTAGCTCTGGCTGTATGTTTAGGGTCATTGTCTTGCTGGAAAGTGAATCTTCTTCTTATTCTCTTTTGCAGCCTCCAACAGTTTTTTTTTCAGGATTGAAGACTTGTATCATTTTTGTTCCACTTCATAAGTATATGCTGCTTTGTGTTGGTCTATCACATAAAATCTCAATAAAATACATTTAAGGTTGTGGTTGTAAGGTAACAAAAATCATGTTTCTGTAGATCCTGCCGCAAGCTGCCATTACATTATGTGTAAATAATTATTGGACCAACAGAAACGGATATTCACTCACATATTAAAAGTTGAGAACTATTAGAAAAGTCAATATTTTGAAGATAACTGGTTTCATTGAGACAGATTTTTAGGAGATAAACTCACAGACTAATCGTGTTTCCCAGACTTTTTGGGGCATCTGTCGTTTTGTCTCTTCTCTCCAACTTGTGTTGGTTTTGGCCGAGGTGGGCAAACCTATGCAGACATAGTGATGCACATGAATAATCAACACATCATTACATACTTGCTGACCTAACAAATATTGGGAGAAATAATGGAGGTAAGTAACAAATGTAACAAATTGCAAGAGGACAGGTTTTAAGGCTTTGAAATTTTCTTGCAATAAAATGACTACAAACCATTACCTGCCTACCCTGAAGGATTTACAGTTTAGTATTGAATGAACATAGCTAGCCATGTGCACGTGACAGACATAGAAGCTTTCAACAAAACAAGTGTCTCCAGTTAGGGCACATGAGCAAAGGGCTGCTCTGAGGTTTAATCTGAGCATAATGGTAGAACATATGAGGACATGCTTTAGAGTATGATAAATCACACCACCTCTTTTGAAGGAACTGTGGCTGAATAATGGAATTCAGATAAAATTTTAGCATTATGATGGACCACCAGAGGCCTCAAAAGAGGTTGCATGAGCTTCCATGTAGAAAAAAAATAGTAAAATACAGAAATGAGCAGTTGCAGAGGGGAGCCTTGTTAGAGTCCTCCACCTTGTCCATCTTAGCGACAAGAACCATAGAGCTGCACTACACACTTTTTGAAGGTTCGGTGATGCCCAACAGCAACATCATCTTTATCTACAGCTTTGGGATCAGGTGTGATGGTACTCTGCAGTTGGTCTGTCAGATTGGCTCACTTTACAGCAGCCGGATGTAAAAACGTGTAATCTAGCTCATCCCAGAACAATGAATTAATGGTACAGGCTGTTAAAACAAATCACTTCTTTGGAGGACAATAAAGAATCTAATCTAAAGTAATCTCACAAAATAGAAATTCTTGCTAGGCCAAAATTACTCCCCCAACAAAAAAGAAATAAAGTTTCTTAGCTAAAAATAGGTAGCAGTGTCACATGAACAAAACTAGTATAAAATAAAGAATTCTGGCCAAACTGACCTGTGATATATGAGAAGGTTCTCCTCGCTGGGTAAGGCAGACAGGTTCAGCCCATACGTCTCTCTTGCTGGTTGGTAAGGCAGCTGCTGCTGCTCCTGAGGGGCAGACACAAAGAGGTCAAAGTTCACAGTAGCACCAGGACCATTGTTACAAGCTGCAACAGACTTTAACAATACTTGATTTGTACCACAATATTTTGACCCACAGACAAAAAATGTACACAATGTATGTTTCTGCATAAATTACAATCCAATAATTGTAACTTAAAGTGTTCAGCACTGCAACCAATTTAACAAGGAAACAGTACAGGAATTGTTGTTTATCACAGCAACCACATGTATCACAACAATAAAAAATACCATATTGCCCACCCATAACTGGACAACCTCTCAAATGCCTAATACTGATTGCTTTAAACAAAAAAATCAGCATCAAAAAGATCAACATGAGTATTTTAAATTAGACAAAGGCATAGTCCTGACTATAAAAACTTTTTCATTTTAAATCATTGTTGGCTAGTTTCAGACCACAGATGTGTCTTTGGCTGAATATTTTTGGTGGTGAAGCACGCTCACTCATGTAGTGAAACTGGCATGACCAAAAATCCAGCAACACTACTGTCTGATTCTCTCATACCAAACCTTCCCACACTTCTATATTACTACTATACCTTTACTGTGTTCCACCACTCTAAAACAAATCTCCCATCAATACAAGATCTTGGGGAAAAATGCAACATTGCAGAAGCTTGTGGAAACAATGCCACTGCAAACACGTGTCATAAGCAAATCTAAAGGTGGTCCAACATAATATTAGTGTGTGTGACCTTTTTTTTGTCCAGGCAGAGTGCAAACGCATGCATATGTGTGTGAGATTATAAACACAATACTGGGCGTTACATCAGCCAGGAAAGGGTTTGAAATAATTGTGTAAGGCAGGCTCTAAGCTTGACGTTTAAATATTTAATCAGTTTTGGCTTTTTTCTTTTATGGCCTGGCTAAGGCAATCCATCGTAGCATATGGGCTTGCAGATGAGGCACGAGATGCAAGCAGAGGCATGTGTGCAGAACACGTGAGCTCAGACTAAGCTTTCTAATACTTCCCTTTAGGCTCCAAAATCTTACAGGTTAAAAAACAAAACTCTTATTGCTGAAAATAAATTAATCTACAAAAAATGAAGCATTAATTAGATATACTGATGGAGCCTAATATATAAATCCTGATGGTAAGGCTATTTAAGAACATCCCATTGTTAATCCATAGGGTTTAATATCATGTCAGCCCACCATTTGCAGCTATAACAGCTTCAAATCTTCAGGTAATGATTTCCCACAAGGTTAAGAAGTGTTTATGAGTTTTTTGACCATTCTTCCAGAAGCACATGTATGATTTTAGACACTGATGTTTAATGAGAAGGCCAAAGGTTCATCACAAAGTTATTCTATTGGGTTGAGTTTAGGACTCATTCCCAATGTTTCTGCAAAGTTGTGAGCAAGAAATAGCCCAAAATCTAAAGTATTTGATCTGAAGCATTAAGAGTTCCTTTTCACTTAAGCTAAGCGGCCGAGCCAAACTTCGAAGGAAGCAGCCCCTGAATTGGGACACACCTATTATGCGCTTCATGCGCTTTATATTTTATTTAGTTCTACAGTACTATAGTAGTCTCTATAGTAGGGTAAGCAATACATAGCAATACAAACAATTTGGTGCCATTTTACTCCCCATACCTGATCCTTTCAACTGTAGATGAGGCTCTTTCTTGAATTATAATAGTTTGTAAGAACAATATGGGCCAGGTTCAATAAACACTTTATAGAAGGCATTAACATATTGAAACGTCAGTTGAAAAGTTATTTAGTTGTGATAGACCTTCTTTATAAAAAAAATGTTTGTATACAAACTATGAACATCAAAACCAGCAAACATAACACCATCTCTAGTGCCACTAAAATATTTCAAAGATCCAATGAATTCCATAGAAACTCGGACAAATTACTGTAGTGTGAGAACAAAAGGCTTAATGTTGATTTTTTTAAATTAGTGAATATCAAGAAGCTTCTGTATTTTACATTTGTGGTCCCCCTATAAAAAGCTGAGTCCCCTTCACATGTTTTTTGTCTGATGAAGACCCTAGCATTCAAAACACTGCAAGCATTAACAAAGGAGTCTTCCTGTTTATCAGAGTGCGGACACTTATTTTTGTCTTTTTTTTTGTGCCCTGTACATGTGTTGTAGTACAGGTGGATGTGCACAAAATGTGAACAAAAAATGTAACACATGTACTGAATTACCATCAGCAGACCTGATTTCATTTAATAAAGATCTGATTAGATAAAAGAGGTACTGGATGTTAATTATTTTTATTATGATCATCTTTTTTATTCATAGTAATATAAGAAAGAATGGGGATGACTGTATTCACTATCCACAAACCCTCACCCCATGGAACCCCTACCAATGGCCAGCTCACCAAAAAACAATGAAATATTAAAAAACAGTGAGTAAAAATCAACATAGTAAACAGTGTACATCAGAGCAGCACCACAAACATCTCAGCAGCTTTCTACCAAGCCAATAATATCCCAGTTGAGTGGTTGAAAGATCCAGGTGAATGACGTCAGCACTTTTTTTTTTTTACAAGTGTCATGATTAAAAAAAGAAAGTAGGATTGAGGTCCCCAAAATTGTTGTTAGGGTTCACAGACATAGGCAATTGTGATAAACTGAGATGCTGGTGCTGTTGTTCACCCACTGCAGTCAGTCACTCAGGTTTGTAGATGGTGGTGTTGGTGGATGCCAGTGTTTCAGGGTGCCTCCGTGTTTATGCTACTTTCTGGCTCTCTGCCTTTAGTTAGTCTGTTTAATCAGATATGCCAAAGTCATCAGCCATAAATTCTTTTTTTTACATAAATTCAGTCAAAATGAATTCCATCTCTCTGCCTTCCTCAGAGTTACTGACTGTCCCCCTGTCTGACCACCGATACCAATGGATGTTGGACCCTCAGGGTCTCCTTTCAACTGCCTGGGCAGACTGAAGTCTCTGGAAGTTAGTCTTCAACATCACCTGCCACAGGTTAACTGATCACCACCCACTGCTCATGCTGGGCACGTCACAGTCACTCATGTGATCAATTAATCAGGCAGCTTTATTTAACGTAAACTTAGTAGCTGTATTGTGATTCCAAAATATTTAACTAGAAATGAATTTTCCAGCCAGCATATGGTAAGATTTACTAATAATGCATTTACCTTCTAGGCCACCTATTTCTGCCAAAGGCCCAGGTCTCTATCAGACTCCAACTGGCTCCAAATATATTTAAATGATCTCAGTAACTAAATTATGCTGTATATAAAATCCTGTAAAATTAGTCTTGTTAGTCCACATGCTTCTCTCACTTTAGATGCTGTTTCTGTACCTCTCAGTTCGTCAACAAATGTATTTTTGTAGATGTCCATAAGTGGGTAAGTATGGTGCAATTTGTATTTACTGAAGCATGGTGAAAATAATTAATTGTACAATGTACAATTGTAGGCAAATGCCATCCTAATAATCTGTATAAATTGCAGAGATTTTCTGATACTCTTTTTTATTCCAAAATACTAGCTGAGAGTGAAGTGAACCAGGCAAATACAACTCACTAAACCGAGCAGAAACCTAGGAAGCCAAAGAGCCTGTTGCTGCCATCCGGATTAGGAGGCTCAACCTCTGGGATGAGTTCCTTTAAGCTTTTAGCTTTGAGTGAGAGCAAGTTTAAGCATTGTTGTGTATGGAGAAATATGGAAGCTCTGGTAAATTATGTAAATTAAGTTAAGAAGATGTTAGATCAGTAGTGACAACATAAGTTCCCTTGCACAAAAGCTGGGTAGAGTTCATATAATTCAGAGTTTCTGTTCTTATAAAGTTATCCTTTTTGTAAAGCTTTATTCCAAATTGTACTCTGTTTTAATATTTAGGGGTTCTAACACCTCCAACCCTAAAAGGGGTTGTCAACGGAAATAAAAATAGACCACATACTTCACATCAGATGCTGTTTCTGTACCTCTCAAATTGAACACAGGGGCTCGTTCAAATTCGCTTTTAGGCAGACTGACTGTTAATTAGGCTCTGTTAAGACAATAAAAAAATCTTAAATTGAAGTGCATTTGTTCGTCCAGAGCTAGTTTTTTTTTGTTTTAATGCACTATGTGTGAATATCTTATCCTAAAGTGTGGCATTATCTAGATGAAGTCTCACAGGTAAGCTGTGTGTGCAGGGCTAATCTGGTTTGTGAGGACGTGGAGAGAAGGGTTGAGTGGGTTCAGCAGCACTGCGGGAATGGAAATGAGCATGTGTCACCTGCTCCATCTCTGTAAGACCCGAACCCTGAAGCAACACATCCAGCAAAAACAGACAGATGCTGAAGAGGTGTGACTAAGCACGGGCCAGCATTCAGCCCTGGAGACAAACAAAAGCACGTGGAAAACCACACAACACGACAGACACCAAACTAAAGCTACTGCGCCAACACATACAGACTAATGTGATCAAGCACACACAAATATATGCTCCCACACTGCACTAATTAAGCCAATGCTGTGGTCTCCATATTGTATATTTGCATGATGAATTAAACATTAACCTAGGATTTCATAACTGAAGGCACCAAAACTCACGTTCAGTAAAAATAAATACAGAAAATATAGCCGCAAGCGGCAATCAGCGGGTTCAAGCACCAACTGGCACAATGGTGCCTACTAGAGCATTGAATGGTGATGTGTAAGAAGGTCTAATATGATTGGAGATGCCCTGTCACATTTAGAAATTATGAAGTTTTTCACCTGTTATTAATGATGGGCAGAGGCCTTTCAACCTGATCAGTGCTTAAATTCACATGTAAATCTAGTGAACTTTGTAGGATATTCATTAAGTGAGTTAGAACTAGTCAAAAGGTGTCTACATGTTATTGGTATTGATCAGGTGGCTTCAACCAGAATGTTCACAAAGTGGTGTTCAGATTGACCTTTGAACCTTTGCAGAACAAGCTGAAATGTTTGACCAAACAAGTTTACATTAACACAAAGCAGTGCATTGTCTGATATGACATGTAATTACAAAGTTATTCTAAATCTAGTTCTGTATTAAATGGCGCTTCATCAGAGTGATATTGTACAGAGGTCTTTAACATTGTGAGATTACAGCAAATACTGCAGTTACAGCAATTTACTTTAGAAATTCCAAGGACGCACAGATTGCTTGATGCCTGGACTCTATTGTATGTGAAATTTTCACAATGTTTTTAATGAATCTTAACCTAGAGACTCTACATTGTGCAACAAGACTGAAATGGAGGAGATAGGCCAAATATCCAGAGAGTAGTTTCAATATAGCTATTTTCAAACAATTAGCAATTATGAATGAACAAAGCACTTTTTAAACATAGTTGTATTGACAGATTTGTCAGAGCCACTGTACTAAATTTAACTGTTGAAGTGAATGGGGCACATATCCGGAAGGACTAATTTGCATATGGCGGCCATATTGTTTACAAATTTCAACTTTTTGTTGATGGATATTGAAGTGCATGCTCTCCTGAGTATTTTGATACCAAACATGCCAGGATTGGTCAAAATTCCTAGGACTAGTTTGCAAAAGTATGTTTTGCACATTATGCAAATTAGCAAAAAATCTATATAGACGGAAGTGCATGGTCCAAATTGACCCAAGGAATCCATTAAAAAGCAATTTCGAATGTAGGTCTTATGGTTTTTGAGTTATTGAGAAAATTGTGAAAAAGGAATTTCGTTGTTTATAGCGCCACCATTTGACCAATCGGTGCCATTTTTGTTGTCCACCAAGATGCACTGATACTACATCTACCTACCAAGTTTCATTTCTCTAGGACTTACAGTTTTGGCTGCACAACTGTTTTTTCTGAGGAAAAAGAATAATAATAATAAGAAGAAGAAGAAACATTTTAGCAAAAACAATAGGGTTCTACGCACCTTCGGTGCTTGAACCCTAATAAAGACCATCTTTATTACGACACATGATAAGCTAATATAAATTAAAATTAGCTGTAGGATTTGCTTCAAACACAATATGAATGTTTCATCCATTACAAATCTCCCTCTTTACTTCCATTCTGTGCCTCCCTTGCTGCCTCTACAGGAAAACAAAACCAGGTAGCCTTGTTGGCATGGCAACATGACAAAAACCTTGAGTCACACGTGTGGGATGTGTGCCCCCAGAGAGAAAGAATAAAAAGAGACAGGGTGATGGTGTGTATGGATTGAGTGTTTCTTACAATATATTGGTCTAAGGTAGACTGTGTAAGTGTGTAAGTAATTTATTCATCTTCACTTTTCACTCCATGCAAAGACGTCTGGTACGTTGCAATGCACATGCACTACCTGACTTATCTACACAATACAAAGTTTGAAATTTTTTTTATTATGGCTCAAAATTCTGAGGAGCTCAAAAGAAGAGTTGTTAATTGCCATCAGACATGAAAAGATCATAAAACCAGCTCGTCCACAGACAGACACGACAAGATCTTTATTACGCTCCTCAGGAGTGGTCAACAATCAAAGATCACTCCAAATCATGTATCATTTTTTTTAGGTCAATGGTTATGAGTATATTATCAGGAGAACACAAAAAAGCAAATGATTTGCATGGCTTTGTTCTAAGTTCTGTTTGGAGAATGGAAAATGCTGCATTCCAGAAAAAATGCATTTCCCATCTGTGAAACATGGTGATGCTAGTAATAGGGTTTGGCCAGTTTCATGAAATCTGGGACAGGACGGAGTGCAATAGTCAACCCAATTTGAAAGAAAACTCAGATTCAGTCAGTTCATTACTTGTTCGTTACTTACATGTAAAGAGGCTTAACACAGCATTACCTCTTAATTCATCAGGCGTTTGTGGCCAATATATCCTAAACACCTTAGCTAATGATCATGGATTGCACATACCCCATTTAACACTGAGGTATACTGAAGTTTCATAAATGTCAGAGGATACTAAAAAGTTTGTAAAAAAAAAAGACAGTTAAAAGGCTGTATATATGTATATGTCTGTCATACAATAATAAAAAAAAACAGGAAATATGGAAGTGCTGTTCATTTTTAGGAACAAAGTGACTGACTCGTTGCTCACAGCATATTGAGATCAGAAGAAACGATTGTAAAATGATCTGTATAAATGGCTGCAGATTTATTTTCAGGGGAAAGCTGAGAGAGCAGCTCACTCATGCTGCCTGACACATGCTGTATAAGTGGGCAGTAATTGGCTAATAAGAAGAAGCTCCTACCTCCTGTGTGCGGACATTATCACCTGACTCTGCGAGTTTAATTGGTGTGGAGCGCTGAGACGCAGTGGCGTCATCTTCACGATCTTCCTCAGAGTCATCCTCAGAGCTGCTGGAAATCTGTTCTTCACTGGGTGGAGGAGGAGCGCTGGCTGCTGTTTTACGCTGCAGAACCGTCTCCTCCTTATTAGACTTATTACTGTAGAGAAAAAGAAACAGATGTAGAATGAAATGTAAAACAATTAGATATAAATATTTTAAAATATAAATATTTTAATGGTGCTAACTCCCCTGAATCAATTTTTGGAAGATCTAATTATTATCTCACCAGCCTATGAAAAATGAAAAGTAATTATTGTTGATACCAAACAAAATTCTAAAATTCTAAAAGATCCAAGTCAAAATTGAATGAGAAATGTAGCATCACGTAACATCAAGTTAAAACAACACTACACTTGAATTATATATTCGGAATATACGCATGATATATTTTAAAATGGTGAGTTACACATTAACTATATTTAAGCTATATGTTTGTTTATTTTATATACTCTGCATTTCCTTGCATTTTCCTATGTATTTTGTTCCTTAATCTAGAGCAGCGATTACTGCTCACTATACCAGGCACATGTGTTCACAGTGTTACTGTGTGTTCACTGCATGGATGGGTTAAAGGTGGAGGTCACATTCCTTTTGTGTCCCAAACAAGTATTGTTAATATGTTTGTCTTGTCTTTAGTGACTCATTCAACAGTTTTCGAATAGTGTTATCAGAATGTTTGCGCAGATCAGCTGGAGGTGTAGTAGCACACCATCCAATTATCACAAGAGACTCCACCCAATGCCATTTACAGACCTGATCAAATAAAAAACAGACATCACATTAAAATATCTCCACCTCTGTTATGAGTGTACTCAATAACTCTTAACGGCACAAAGACACTTTGAAAAACAACAAGACTGTGGAAAGTTAGTAAAACCCATCGATAATAAAAACAGTTATTCTTATACATAGAGGCCCAAATTAAGGAATACTGACTACTGTACTTGCTACTAGTGGGTATCATTTTCTTTTCTGCCCTGTTTCATTTTTAATTTACCAAAATGCCAAATTCTAAATTCATTTTTTTTTTTTTTTTTTTTTTTAAAGTTCCTCTTTCAGGTCTTATAACAGTAATTATATCAGACAGCCACATGCCCTGAGCTCTTTTACTCCAGAAGCCATATGGCTGCTCAAAACTGATCATGTTTTGGTCAAAAATTTACCAAGCGCCTGTTTTTTTTTTATTTATTTTTTTTTTACTTATTTTTGATGGTATAGACTTTAAATATATTCACACCTAACATATCTTTTTAAAAATGGTTAGACTAGAGTGTATATGAGTTGAAATAATATTGATGATAGTTCATTACATGGCTTATTTATTTTTCTTGATAATCTAGAATACATGTAGACTACAAAAAACCTGACACTCAGAGCAGCCTATGCCTTTCACTGTCCACTTTAGTTGGTAAATCAGCCCACAGATGGAGTGCCACTTGCTGTTCTGAAGCTGGGATGTGTTGGAATGAATTTGGTGACAGTGACACAAGCAATACACCTACTAATGTAGCAGGAGTTAGCAGACTCAAGCAATGGCACTAAAATGCTGTGTTGTTCTAAACCTTTCCTGCATGATTTTAGATTTTTTAGGTTCCTCAGAAACGCTGCCAGAGTCTTGCTATGCATCATGTTCACATTCATAACAGCAAAAGGGTGCTCATGAAGAGGCAGTAGTCATTAAGAGAGGCATTTTATATTAAATTTGTAGAAACCACTTGTTGATTGACTGATTGATTGATTTATTAAACGATTGACTTGTGTAAAGGTCAGATCACATTTTAGGACTAATTAACAGAGAACATCTTGAAATTCAAGGTGCCAACCTAATGATGCCTGTAAAGAGCTTGGGTGACGGAAAGTTTATGTCTTATGTTTGGTAAATCCTGCCGTTTGGATCACAGATGGACACAGCAAATGAGTTATTAGGTGTATTTATGTTTGTATTGAATGATCATGAACAGATCAAAAACAGTAAGTTGGCTCTATCTAGAGCACAGCAAGTTGGACTGATGTGTCAGTCATACTACAATTTTGATGTTTACTACTACAAAGATGTTTAAATTTCCAATAGTAAGTCATAAAAATGTCATATATATAATGCCTGAGGTCTTTTGGAAATTGTCAAAGAGAAGATATATCCAATCTGGAAATTGAGCACATTGTGCAGCCATAAGGCAGAATATGGCCATCCAATGTATTACTAAGAGGAACTGCCAACATAAGATTTCTCTGTATGCTGAATAATTATTTTAAGCTCTCTGAGGCAGTCGATTCTTAGCCTTTTAGTGAATACGATGCATTCTCTGGGTATAAAATATATTTTTTCCAAAACTGAAGCCATGGTTCTCGAAAACTCATCAGACCTGTACATCACTTATACCCTCCATCAGGTTTTGCTTATATTTAGGTATAAGAATTTCTCCTCTGCTAAAAGTTATGTTCAAGCTTAACCCTGCTTTTCTGATTCTGTTTGTAAAAAATTGATCTAGAGAGACGGTCAGTCTTCCCTTTTTTCTTTGTTTGGATGTACTCGTTTTAATAAATTAAATATCCTCCACATTTTTTGTATATCTTTCAAATGATTCCAGTGCTGCTATCAAGGAAAAAGTGACCTAGATTAGATCTGAAGCTGCAGTGATAAAGAAAATTCCCCTTTGTAATGCTCTTTATGTATCCCGTGCCACTACTGCAGAATTAATAAGAAATAATATTATACTGAAAAACATGATTTATACCTGGAAACAGGTGAGGAAACTGGAAGGGTTCAGTACTTGCCTTTTCTAATAAACTCCACTGCATAAAAATCCTGATTACCCCCCAGATCTCAACTGTAGGCTTATTGACTGGAGACTAGAGGGTATAATGGTTATTGGTGTCTCATTCCAAGTGCTTAGAAATAAGTTTATCTCTTCTTTTCACATATGAAAAGTTTTATTTAGCTAAGTTAAAGAAAATGTTTACAGGAGGCTTTGCTATCTCTCTCATAGAGACACTGTTCAGTGCCACAAAACAATTAACACCTGTGACAAAAACAATAAATCTAAAGTGTTATGCAATACCAATGTGAACAATCAAGATAAAGTTAAAAGTTTATGGGAAGAAGATATTGATCCGGAAAACTGGAGAGCGATATGCAGACATTCCACTCATGCTGTAGTTAATAATGGAGTTTAGTAAAGGCAGTTCAAAATAGTGAACCAGACCTTTGTCACACCAGAATCTAGGAATAAGATAAATCCAAAACTGTCTAAATATTGCAATGAATGTCATGTAGCAATTGGATCATTTCATCATTGTCCATAGGACTGTCCATATATACAGGATTTCTGTACAATAAAAGACAATATCTGCCTGTTAGATCTGAAAGACCGTTTGCCTACAGGCTTCTCGTACACTTAAGTCTATGGACAACTGACAAAACTCCTCCTAAATGACAATCTATAATGAGTATTTATTTAGAGGCATTCTCTTCTGCTCTAAAAAGAAGAACTTTTTTTGGAAGTATTGACCCTAGACATGGACTATTAAGGTAGTGAGCATGCTAGCAAACTGATCTCTGGAGTATGGAAGCAAACTGAGCAGGCTGTAGTATGGAAGGCGGATGAAATGGTGTAATGTCACCTTTAATTAATTATCTGCGTCTTTAATGTTGACAAAATTCCTGAGGTTTCGTTTGAATTTAAAAGTGTCTATATTCATGTGCCTATAAATTAGATAACTAAAAAGCACATAAAGCTCCCAGCCTATATATTTTTTTATTAGAGTTTTTTTTTGCCTATTAATTAGACTCATTTGAAATCCTAGTTTGTTGTTATTATTATTTATATGTTGGTCCCTTTTGTGTTTGTTATGTAAAAGGCAATAAAAAATATTTCAACTTTAAATTTAAGTTAAACGCAGTTTTAGTCCAAGCTCACCCCAACACTGACTTCCCAGTCTCTTCTGGTTTCCGCACTGTGAAAGGGCTGGGATCCAGTCCAACACTCTTTGGCATGAACTCCCTAAAACAAAGGTAAGAAAAAAAACATGTATTGCAAATAAAATGAAACGGTCACATATATAAAAAATATTAACAACTAACAACAGAATACACATGCATTTTTAGGCATGTGTAAAATAAAAAAAAATTACAAAACCAGCTGTCTTCTTTATCAAAAACAGGAAAAACAAAGGAAGAGGGAGCCAGAATAAAAAGATAAAGAGGAAGGTGAAACACTATAGAGGACGGAACTTGCCTTGCAGAGTTGGTCATGGCAATACAGAATGTGTCGTCAAATGAAGTGAGTTCATATGGCTTGAAGAACTCTGTGTACATATCTGTGCTTTCATCATACTGGTTTACTCGTTTCACTGCCACCTTTTGTTTGTTCTTCTCACAAGGAACTGAAAATCCACAAGACAATTCAGAGTTCTGTGTAACATGACAAATCAGCACTTAGCAGCTTTCCACACATACAGTACAGTACAGTAGAGAACAGTATAGGACAGTACAGTACAGTAGAGAACAGTACAGTACAGTAGAGAACAGTACAGTAGATAACAGTACAGGACAGTACAGTACAGTAGAGAACAGTATAGGACAGTACAGTACAGTAGAGAACAGTACAGAACAGTACAGTGCAGTACAGTAGATAACAGTACAGGACAGTACAGAACAGTACAGTAGAGAACAGTACAGAACAGTACAGTATAGGACAGTACAGTACAGTACAGGCAGTACAGTACAGTAGAGAACAGTACAGTACAGTACAGGACAGTACAGTAGAGAACAGTACAGTACAGGACAGTACAGTACAGTAGAGAACAGTACAGTACAGTACAGTAGAGAACAGTACAGTACAGTACAGGACAGTACAGTAGAGAACAGTACAGTACAGGACAGTACAGTACAGTAGAGAACAGTACAGTACAGTACAGTACAGTAGAGAACAGTACAGTACAGTACAGTACAGGACAGTACAGTAGAGAACAGTACAGTACAGGACAGTACAGTACAGTAGAGAACAGTACAGTACAGTACAACCTTCAACAAAATCCTTATACTGCATGGGACAGTGTGAAAAATGCTAATTTAAGAAAAAGTTAAGTGTTTCTTACATATTTTTTATTTTGTTTGATTGCAGACAGTATGGCCTCAAGATTTTTTATTCCAAAAGTTGGGAGGTTTTCAAGGATTTTAAGCGATAAAGTTTTTCAAGTGTTTCCTTGTCTTAACATGTGCATTTCCGCCATTCAATTTGAAAGGGGTCTGCCTGCTTTACATCTGAAATATTAGTTTGGACCCCCCACATTTAACATAAAATATTAATAACACCCCGTGCTGTTTCTATTGTTTTACAGAAGAATCCATTCCACCTGATGGACAGGAGAATACACATAAAACTGAATCCCAGGTTGCCAAGTCTCAGTGTTGTCAGTGCATAGACAGTAGCGGTGCTAGGCCATGTTAAATGAATGTACCGCTAAACAATTCATTTGACTTATTTACTTTGAGTAACAGTGGAGTATTCTTGGCTAATGATAAATAGTTTGTAATATTGTATCCCTCCCCAGATACGATAAACATTCTTTAGAAAGAAGCAGAAAGTAAGACAGAATTTACCCACAGGACAGTACTGCAGTTAACTGGCTAGCTAATGCTCTCATCTATCTCCATGTTTAATTCTCTTCAAATTCAATGACAACATAAAAAACGATCACTGATTTGTTTTGGCCACTGTGATGATATTTTTTGATTACCTGTCGTGATTTAAATTACAGTGAGTGATCAGTCAGTCACTTTTGTAGATAAAATTAGGTGTTTTAACAAGCTGTTAAATATATACCACCCCATATGATGCTCATGTGTGTAACAGTTGAAATAAGGATTAAACAACTACCTCCATCTCTTCTGTTGAGTGGAAATGTATTTGATTAGGTCCAAATCATTGTAAATCTATTCATTATTTTCATTAACACAATATTCATCTACACAAAACTAGCAAATCTAGATTAAGTAATAATTGAATTTTCCCCAAAGAAATAAGATGCTGAAAGACAAATTACCTTCATCATATGGAACAGGCAGGTGAGACAGTACACCTTCTGACCACCAATATGTGTAACTGTGTGGATGAAGCAAAGACACAATGGAACATTTCCTCCAATTTACAGCAATAATATTACTGTGACATTAAGTTTTCCCTACAGAAGCATTTTACAGTTGTGAAAGTAGCCCTATGCCCACTAACCCATATAGACCATCGTAACATTCTCCTTAGGTGATCATTTTTATCTGAACAAAAAAAGGTCTACAGGTTCTATTTGCCCTGAATCCACGCTATTCATTTTCAGCACATGTTTACCAGAGCATGCTTTATACCAAGAAAAATAGATTAGATTTTATCCATTACTTATTCTTTGATAAAAGCTGACCCACCAATTCAGCCCTTTATCAGGCTGACTCTCTGAGCACAGCATATTCTGAAGACAATATTATGCAACCTTCTGAAAACAAACAAATTGGTTCATGCAGCCGAGTGCTGTTCAGTTCAGAAAAGTGAATATAGGTCAGAAAACCTTTCCTATATGCATCACAGAATCCCAAATAAAATGGGGGAAACCCTAAATCAATTAACAGGAAGGGGAGATAAACACTTCAAGGGAGTGTATAAATAAAGTTGAACACAGTGCTGAAAAGGTGGACATAAAATAAGAGGTGTGGAGAAAGAATAACAATAGTTTTAAACTAAGAAAGTGAAATTTGGTGTACCTTCCACGGCTCAAACACCAAATTAAATAATCAATATTTTAACATTAACTTTCTTACATTCTAATTACATTATAATCAGATTTAAATTAGAAACAACTTTTCATTTCTTCTACATTGGCTTAATTTAGACCTAATATAAAACAGCAAGACCCAGTGATTTTAACTGTATTGATAAGGATCTGAAACTGCAACCGCTTTTATAGCCTACAAATATCAAATAGTTAAGAATAATTTAAAGATTATTACATTACCTATCCTAATGAGTTTAAGTCTGCAAGAGGATGCTGTATGCTTGTTGGTTGTTTCTGTTTGCCAGTGCATTTTTTCTCCAGTTTTATATGACCTACCCTCACATTAGTCATATTTCTCTATTACTTTACATTATTGACCACTGTCATCATCTCATTCTCTGTTTTTTTTTTAGCTCTGTGCAGTGGCTTGCTTACTTGAGCCTTGGACTACGATTTCTCTGAAGCTGCTTTAGAAAAAATGCTATACAAATCATTATGAACTGACTTTAATTATATTACATATGTAATACATGGTCAAAAAAACATTGTTTGTTGTGTATACACACAATATATGGCTATCTATAACCTAAATACAACAATACAACAAAATATCTCCTAAAATTTACATGCAGACTTTTAACTGGAATTAATAATTAACACACTAATTCTCCACTGGCCCCATCCAAGCATATATACCCATACCTGCGTCTCTCCTGAGGCAAGGCCATGGTGTTGCTGTGGTGGAGATAGAAGTCGGTAGGCAGTTCCCAAAGGTGCGGCTTAGACTCAACAGGCTGGTACACTTGCAAAAAGAGGTTAATGGCATCCTGTCTGTCTGCATCTGAGAGAAAGAGAACGGTGGGGATTAGAACCACACACTATATGTACACTTTATTACCTACTAGTAAATTCAGCTGCACCAACTGCAGAGCTTGCATTGCCAGTAATTAACTATTAACACGGGGAGATCGCTATGATAACTTCTGAAGCTTGAAGCATCTTAAACAGAAGGCTCCTCAGGTAATGATCAATGCCCCTTACGTCCATAATATTTTATTTTTTTATAAGAAAGCAAACGCTGCTTCAAAAACAGTATCTTTAACAGAAGTACATTTATTTCTGCCTCCAATGTCAGATTAAGACTTTAAACTTTGTACAAGGAAACTAATTGGCTAATGGCAACTTCATAACTACTGCGGACGCGGACACGGTAGAGAAGGAACATTCATGTGGGCTGAAAAAAACAATTAACATAATTCATCTTGACTTGCAGCAAAGCTGAATTAGCCATCCTTCCCCAGAACCTCCCCAGTACAATGAATACTGGGGAGGTGTTTATGGAAATGTTTTCTTAATAAAGTAAATAAACATTTTACTTATATAAACATTATATAAACATTTGTACACTTTGTCACTGTGTTTTTCTTTCAATAAATTGCAGTGTTTTTGCACATGCATGTATAAATGTTTGTATTCACTCCTTGTGATATATGTATCAGTTTGTCTAGTTCCTGTAGAGACGTGCAGGGCTTTCTGCAGGATTCACAAACTTTTTAACAAGCAAATTTTCATGTGTTTTTCATGACTTACCATGACTTCATGGCCAGTTTTCATGTCTTTCAAGCAAAGCTACAATCTTCTCATAAGACATGCATAAACTAAAATAAAAGCACACTGAAAAGTTTCAGGGGATCTGTTTTGTTGATAAATGTATCTATATATTTAAGTCCAATATACAAACTTTACACTTTGCTTCCATTACATTATTTTTAGGTATATTATTTAAACATTTTAAAATTCCATGGCATTCATTTAGTTTGAAAGTTATGAATTGTTTGTATTTGTAGTGCGCTGTAAAGTTAAGAGTTGATGAGTGGCTGATTGCGAGCAAGACTCCAGGTGACTGTGCACTTATTTTTGGGGATGCGATTTCTTTATGAAACCAGCAACAAAAGACGGCAGAAAAATGTCACATCTTGCAGATCTTTGCACACACAGCGCAAGTTTAGTGAATCAGCCCCCTGGTGTTTATCTCTCTGTGTTATTCATTTTAAACATCTCTTAAGCAGATAAGAAGATAAAACAGTTTGAGCACATTTTTACATAATTGTATCAAACATTCCTCACACAGGTACTTTACAGCTAATTTAAATAGCTAAAAGCAGGAAGATACTCACTGTTTAAACAGTGGCTGCCTGCATTAGCTTACTAAACTTAAAAAGCCTCAGACAATAACAGCATAAAGATTGCTGTATATATGTGTATGTGTATGTGTATGTGTATGTGTATGTGTGTGTGTGTGTATGCATACATAGATAGAAAGTGGTTTGCAAAATTTGTGTGGTGAGGTAAGACTGCTGTATTTTCATTCCTAAAAATCTGTTTAATTATGTTTAACAACTTTATGCTTTTACTGTAAGGAAGGTGGTGATTATTTACTGATGCCCCTGTACTGTGCGTATTTATATCCAGTTATAGTGCAAACTGTAACTTCAGTTGGATAGAAGGACAGGAACATTAATTAAGTAAGGCCCAGTGTAGCTACTCACTAAGGTAATGCTTAATAATGGGATGTATCTACCCAAACAAAAATATCTAATAATATTTTTTTAAGTCAGTAAATGGAAACATATTTCCATGACTTTTTCTAAACTTTCTGAGTATTTTTTTATTTATTCCAAGCTTTGTTGTTTTTTTATGACCATTTAATACAACATAATGCTTCTAATTACCAATAATAATTACAACAGTTTTAATAATTAAACATTAACTTGGCCCTAAATGTGAAATAATATGATGCATAATATGGTATGTTAGTTACGATAAGTTTATCATGCAGCACAGGGAGTTCTGCTCTTTGTGAACACATGCAGAGATTTTCTGATGCAAATCTCCCAATTTTTTCTTACTATCTGCCTTTAACACAAACACCTGCACACGCTTTCAGATAGCCTGTCGTCAAATATTTGCTTACGCACAAGCCGCCTTCAAGCATCCGACATTTACTCACAGGGATAATATAAAAGGTTACTTGTTAGGACTTAAAGGGAATGCAATAACTGCACTCATCTCATTTCAGCCCCTGAGATTGCATTTCTCTCATTTTATGTTATCATTATCACCTCATTACACAAAAGCAATGATTCAGTTGTGTGTGTGTGTGTGTGTTTGTTTGTGTGGGGGAGGCATGGGAATGTGGGATTGCCTAGCGGTACTAATTATTGTTTAATTATTGTTTAAAACAAATGGTTTGCAGCAGTCTTTTCTTCTATAACATGAAATTTTACCTCAAGATTTTTCCTTCCATTAATTGATTCTTCACTAAAGACAGCAGCAGAGCAGGGATTCTTGACTGTGCTTAAAGACAGAGCTAGTTTTAATATGGCATTTTAGTGGAGTGTCAAAGAGTTCAGTAACCATGGACAACAGAATGATGTTGTTGCCATTGGAAACTAGAAGAGCATACTATAACAACAAGAGGACCTATTTAAGCAGGCCAGTCTTGTTAGACAGAATATTATGCAGTGGTGATTAAGTAAGTCCTATAAAGTGGCACACAATTTTAGTCTCAGTTGTGTTACGTGGCCCTGAAACAAAATTGGTTTTATTCTCCTCTGGTCATGTACAGTATTAAGTATAGACACAGAAAGGTCCACTTCTCCTAAGCATACTATGCTGAAGTACACTAGTGATGTATTGGACAAAAGCCTTTTATTGCCATGAACACAGGTGCTGGCATTTAAACTCATTTGTCTACCTGGCACAAACTTACAGTGTGAATATCGACTTAATATTTAAGATGCATATAATTATAAAAGTGTAAAGGAAAATTTTATAGTAAGTAAGTAATTGGCTACTCTTTAACATTCCTTTAGTTTAATGTGTTTTAATACATTTTCCAGGGCTTACTTGATGGAGCCAAAACAATCCCCACATGTTTTACACTCTCATTTGTATGCTGCATAGCTTCTAAATTGCATTATTTTTCTTAGTCTGGCGCTTACCTAATGTTATATAATGATTTGGTAATGATGTTAATGCTATCAAAACACCACCTTATATAGAGCTTTGTTTTTAAGTTTTACTAAACCTTTAAACACAAATGTTGCAAACATCAGATGAACTATGTGAGTGACTATGTTGTACCTGAGAAGGCATTGCTGTAGTAACGCGAAAGTGTTTGCATGATGTCTTTAGAGTGTTGCGTCCATGGAGCAATCTTGCGGTATGTTTTGACTCTGTGAACCAGCTGAGATCCTCCGTACTGCAGAGACAGTGTGTCCCCATGGTCCTCATACAGCTCCTCAAATAACCTGAAATCAGTGCAGTTCAACTCAAGTCACAAAGTCAATCACATGCTTACGGACAATTCATTTTGCATTCTAAGCGCTTTAATTACAATACAATTCAAAAATCTGACATTTTTTAAATCTGGCAAGAATAACAACATCAACACCCTCCACCCCTCCTCCGAATGAATGCATATATCCTCACACCGCTAAAACATGGAGGTTAGGATAACTAATATTCTTTCCTAATTTTCAACTGTGATAAATATTTTTTATGCATAAGAGGTTAGGTAATACCTGACACAGTCTGTATCAAACTGTAGCTTTGGCTTGTCAGTCAACCCCAGTGCATAAAGCTGATAGGCCAGGGCACATTTGCCCACCATGAACTGGGCAGTGTTGGTGCGGTCCAAGCAATCCACACAATTAGTCCTTAAAACTCCAGTCTAAAAAAGAAAATCACATTTCAAAAAATTTAATGCCAATGCCAAATTCTGTACATTTCCAAGTATGTGCATTTGCAAAATGTCAAGTAAGATGATCTTTAATAAAGTTTAAATATTTTCTATTATTTTTGTGATACTTCTCAACTTAAACACTCTAAAAAATATATATATTGCAATACAGATTAGTACAGATTCTGTACTTCCCCAACAAAAAATGTACAACTAAAAGCAATCTACAAAAATGAGCACATAGCCATCAAATCTAATGACTTAACCTCAGTTTTGGAAAACATGACTACATATAGAGGAGAAAGAACATATTTTGGAAATTGCAATAACTATATTGACACAAGCTGGGTTTAGGCTGGGTTTACAGGCTTTCCAGGATATATTGAACATGCATTCATGATCTGAGAGCAGATACAACATGCAAAGAGGGAGAAGAGCGACCTTCAGGTGGTGTGGCTCGACATGTTGAATGCATATGGCTCTGTACCACACAAGCTGCACTGGATTTGTTTTCTGCATTCTGTATTGCATCATCACCATCATAGTCGAGTATTTCAGCAACCTGCACATGAGCTTCATAATGGATGGATTTGCAACAGGGTGGCAGCAGTTGAAAGTTGGTATTGCTATGGGCCACTCTATATCCCCAATTCTGTTTGCAGAGGCATTTAAAGTTATCCTCATTGGAGGAAGGCAGGTGGCCAGAGGCCTGAAAACATCATCAGGAGAAAGACTTTCTGTATTGAAAGGATACATGGATGACGCAACAAGTATCTAAAAGACAGCCCAATGTACTCCTTAAACAGCTCGATGTGCTGACACTGTGGTCAAGGATGAAAATAAAACCTTAAAGTCCCGGAATAGGAAAAGGAATGAGGGATGATAAAACAGTGTTTTCAGCAGGAAGAGAGAAGATACTGCTGCTGGCAGAGCAACCCATCCGAAGCCTGGGGAGGGTGTACACAGCACAGCTCACAGATGTCTTCTATTAAATCACAGAGAATATCCAGCAGTCAGTAATCTCTCACCAAGAGGTACACTATCCAAAAGTTGACATTTGGAGCCTTTTTATAAGGCAATAGAGGTAGCACCTCTATTAAAAGCATAACTGAATCCACTTGTTTATTCAACTGGTTATATCAAACAACTAATGACATGCTTTTGCTACTCTGGAATTTAAGTGAAGAAGTGGTGTCATCTTGTCTAACCGGCCAACAGTACAGGCCTGTCCCCAGTAAAGTATGTGTGAAGAATTTTGAAATATAAAAAGTGTCAACAACATCCCTGTACTGCTGCACACTACAAGAGGCGTTTGCAGGAAGAATAGGACAAAAATACCAGACACACTTTTTTTACCTGATATTCTAGGAGCCAAAAAATCTTTAAGTGCTGCGAGAAGAATCACAAATGCTTTACACTGGACTGAAATGGAGGAATGGATTTATATATGCATTAAAAAGGTCAAATCAGCTCAAGACTCAAGCTACAGAACATGCAAAGAAACATGTTCTCTGTTTCACAAACTTACCTGAAGCCTGCCATGAGCGGTCACCAGTCCTCCTAAATCACCCCATCTGCTCACAGAAAGTAAAGTACGTTTTTTTTTTTGCATTATGCTATGCAAATGTACACATAAAAAAAACATTCACAGATTTCTGGATTTACAGTGCCAGTCAAAAGTTTTTTTCCACTACATGCAAATTAATAAATGAAGGCATCAGACTATAAAGGAATACATAAGGAATCTGGGGTGCTTTAAGGTTTGTAACTCTGATGAACTTATCCTGTGCAACAGAGGAAACTCTTGCTCTTCCTTTCCTGGAAGGGTCCTGATGAGGGCCAGTTACATTATAATGTTTTTGATTGTGTTTGTGACTGCAGTTGAGGATACTTTCAGAGTTCAAATAATTTTTTTGGGATTGATTGACCTTCATTTCCTATAGTATTTTTTGTTGAGTAGTTCTTGCTATAATATGTATTAGAACATTACTCAAATAGAGCTATTTACTGTATACCAACTCTACCCCTTCACAACTTTACAACAGATGCTCTCAAACACATTAAGAGGCAAGAAATTCAAGTAATTAACTCTGCAAATCAAATAAATCTGTATAGCACTTACAACTGATGTCACAAAGCAGCTTCACAGAAATGTGGTTGCAGGACAGAAAAATCACACAAAACATTGATCACCACAAGACCCAAGTGAGCAACGGAGGAAAAGAAGCACACCTTGGGAGGAACTAAGACACTCACATGTACCTTGTACTATCACATGTACTATCAAGGTTAAATGAGGTGGACCCATCTTGCCCTGGTCAGATAACTTATAATTGAATGGTGAAAAAAAAAATGATTCAGCCATATCCAGTGTTGTGCAAATGTTTTAGGCACGTGTGGGAATTTCAGTAAAGTAAAGTTTCTTATCTGGTCAGTAAGTGTTTATTAGCCTAGTAAAACACTAGCATTACAATATATACAAACCGCAATTTTACAAAAAGTTGTTCCCTTAAAACAACATCTCCTAATCTCTCCTCATCTGAGTTTAATAGAGTTATTTCTAGTTCTCATTATATCAACACCTGGTTTGGTAAATCAAATATTACTGATGTTAAATCAGGTAAGCTGCTGACGGAACTGAAAATGCACATCCAGGTATCCAGGAGAAATCTGGAAATCCACTTTGTTCTACATCTTGGCTCAGGACACAACCTACTTACCTAAAAATGAGAAATTCTTGTTACGTTTGACTGTATAATTGTTTATTTGCATCTGTAATAATATGTGGTGTTTTTTCAGGTAAAAACACTCATATTGCTGTTTTAGGTGCCTAAAACTTTTGCATAGTAGTGTACATCTAATATATTCTGTTAACTTAAATCCATTTTAGGTGACTCTACCTTATAAAACTGACTAAGAAAATGCCAAGATGTGCAAAACTGTCATCTAAGCTAGAGGTGCTACTTTGAAAAATAAAAAAATATGAAACATTGTGGTATTGTTTAATAAACACTTTCTTGTTTAGTAAACAATTCTATGTTTATTTATAGTTTGTATGACTGTAGTATTAATCTACAATGTAGAACACTTTAAAATAATAAAAAAACACAGAACCAAACTTGACATGTACTGTATTTAGTTGCTATTTTCTCTTTTTTATTCCTGCAAATACTGAATAAAATAGTCTTAATTGCCTGTGATTTTTCATATAATATACACATATACATTTTGTAATATATATGCAGTATTGTAAAAAAAAAAAAAAAAAAAAGCCAACCAAATGAAATAAAGTACTAAATTAACAAAAAGGGATGGGTCATGAAAGTTGAAAGCCAACTGCAATCTTTCATGTGTCGTTCTCTTTCAACTCCTTTAAAGTTCTTTGAGACCTGTGGCCTTGCTGCCATTGAGAACTTTATACATTCACAAGAATGGCCTGGGGGCCTCTGCTAGCACAGTCAGACATACAGTGGCTTGCAAAACTATTTATACCTGTTAATAATCTTTTTCACATTTCGCCACCTTACAACCACAAATGTATTTTGAGATTTTAAGTAACAGAACAACATTATATAGCACATAATTGTGAAGAGGAATGAAGTGGAATGAAAATGATTTTAATCAAACAAAATCCCCCTAAAATACCCCTAAATAAAATCCAGTGAAATCATTTGCCTTCACTTAATTACGTAAAGAGTCCAGCTGTGTGTAATTTAGTACAAAATACCTGCTCATTACCCTGAACACATTATTCCCACTGTGAAACATGGTGGTGGCAGCATCATGCTGTGGGGATGATTTTCTTCAGCAGGAACGGAGAACTAGGTCAGAGTTGATGAAAGATTAATGGAGCTAAACACAGGACAATCCTGGAAGAAAACCTCCTGCTCCAGCAAGACAATGACCCTAAACATACGTCCAGAGCTACAGCTGAATGGTTTATATCAAATAACATTCATGTGTTAGAATGGCCCAGTCAAAGTTCTGACCTAAATCCCACTGATTATATGTGGCACACATAAAAATTGCAGTTCACAGACGCTCTCCATCCAACCTAGATAATCTGATAATCTTGAGCTGCTTTGCAAAGAAGAATGAGCAAAAATCTCAGTCTCTAGATGTACAAAGATAAACTCCAAAAGACTTGAAGCTGTAACTTCAGCAAATCGTGGCTCTACTTGGTAATGATATAGAGGGGATGAATTCTTTTGCACGTCACACTTTTTTTATTTTTATTTGATTAAAATTTTAAACACGTATAATTTTTCTTCCACTTCACACTTAAAATCTCAACAAAATACATTTAATTTATGGTTGTAAGGTGACAAAATATGAAAAGGTTCAAGGGGTATGAATATTTGCAAGTTACTATATGTATTATTTCTTTTTTTTTATTACTTTTTTTTTTTTCCCATTTTCTCCCCAATTTTACACGTCCAATTACCCAACCCACTCATTAGGACTCCCCCCATCACTAGTAATGCCCCAACACCAGGGGGTGAAGACTAGCACATGCTTCCTCTGATACATGTGAAGTCAGCCACCGCTTCTTTTCGAGCTGCTGCTAATGCAGCATTACCGAGCAGCCAGCGCGCTTGGAGGAAAGCGCAGCGGCTCGGTTCCGGTACATCAGCTCACAGACGCCCTGTGCTGTGGACATCACCGTAGGAGCGATGTGGGGAGAGAGCGCCATCTACCCACCCACCTTGATGGCAAAGCTGCATGAGCGGGGGTTCGAACCGGCGCCCTCTATATGTATTATTTCAATTCAATTCAATTCAATTCAATTTTATTTATATAGCGCTTTTTACAACAAAGGTTGTCATAAAGTAGCTTTACAGGAAAAACAGGTCCACGCCTCTTATGAGCAGCACCACAGAGATGCCAATTTTATGGTGACACAGTGGCAAGGAAAAACTCCCTTTAAGAGGAAGAAACCTTGGAAGGAACCAAGACTCAGTCCGAGGAACCCATCCTACTCGGGTTGACCCGCTCAGTACAAACAAACAACAAACAAATAACAGAACAAAAACAGTACAGAGAATTAATGTGAACTATGGCTAATATAACAGGTACTAATTTATGAATATAAGAATGTGATGGGCACAAACTATAGAGCTATGGCTAATACAGAAACAGATACTGAGTGTGTTAATGGTAATCAGTGCAGGGTTGCAGAGCCGGAGAACAACACAGCGGGCAGTGGAGAGCCAGGCTGGGAACATCAGGAACATATTTCTGTTACTTTACATGGAAATGCAACATCAGGTGTATAAGTGTATACTCACCTCTCGTCTGGGCGTAAGGTATGACAGTGGAAGTCTGCTCGGTTGATGTAGAATCCAGTTCGCTTTACAACATTTTCAGCAATCAGCCCCAAGCGGTCCAAAACATTACAGAGTTTACTGCACAAATATGGAGGACAGCACATTACTGATGTTTCATAACCAAGTTACCAAGAGAAAGAATATAATCTGGAATTAGCCATCATAAATATACTAACCATAGAGTGCTTATAAATGTGTATATGAATGTGCATGAATACTGTAGGGTAAATTTTCTCTGAGCTGTGGATGGATTGTGTACTTCCATTTGTCTCTTTTCTGAGTAAATAATTGCTGTTCGCTGTTGTTTTTCTATTTTGCTCAGATAAAAACACTCATATTGCAAGAAACAGCAACAGGAGGTCCTCAGATAAAGTTGTCATTTCTCTTCATGTAGGACAGATTGAGACGAGCGTTTGACTTCACAGAGCTGAGTAATAGTTACTCCAGTATGTTAGCTTGTTTTGCTATGCAACTGCCTAACGTACTAGTATGCTTCTTTAGCGGTGCTGTTCTACACAGTGCTCCGCAGCGCCTCTAGCGGTATAGCGGTATGTAAAAAACTGGTCATCATATCATAGAAATTCATAAAAAAAAATGATCCTTATTGGGAATTGTTTCCCCTTTGGTCTGAAAGAGGATATACTTTCAAACTCAGATGAGAGGAAATCTTAAACAACTGGAGAACCACCATGAACTGCCATGCCTTCTTTTCAAAAATATATGGTCTGTTTTTAAAATTTGGGTTCATACCAGGAAAGCATCTCATTTGATAAACTTACTCACTTAATCAATCTGTACTAATTCTGCAATAAAAATCCAGAATTTGACCAAAAGCTTGTTAATGCCTACCGACACATCGGGCTGGGAAAAGTCATAAACTTACAGATACTAAATATATGAAATCAGAAACAGATATATGAAATCTAAATGCTTGGGATCTACTTATTTTACAAACACAAACACACACACACACACACACCTCTTAGTGTAGCGAGCCATGTCCCAGGCGATGTACTCAATGCAGTGCTCGGGAGGCAGAAACTGATTGAGGTTGGTGACTGCTGGATAGAGCTCCTCACTCAGGATCTTCTCGTGCTTCCTCTTTTCTCGCTTCTGCTTACATTCAATTAGACATCATCAATATCAAATAAGAGAAACCTACCTAACTCTTAATGTATTAAACAATACAGGGTATATATATTAACTGCAGACAAAAAAGTATTAGTATTTCTTAGTAAGGTAAAGGCATGGGAATTCACAGGAACAGAATCATTTCCACATTCAAGTGAAAGAGTAGTGCAAATTTATTCTGATTAGATTCACTAAGTAATTACAGCAACAATGTAAAAGTTCTTTTCTGAATGTATTTTGTGCAAATCATAGCAAGAAACTACTATTTTCACACATTAATATAAACATTTGTCCACTGTGTCAGAAAAAAAAAAAAATAAACAAAAACCATGCTTTTAAGATTTTTTGTATACACTTTTGTATATCGGATAAAACAAGCAATGTCAAACTCTTCAGGCAAAACAGATTCAAAGAAAAAACAGTAGGCTTTTCTGGTGTGTGACAGAAACGAGAATTTGGAATCTCCACATTACAAATATAGGCATTTTATGACCAATTCAACATGGGTAAAGAGGTCATCTCTATTTCTATATGTATGTTGACTATTTTTTCTTCCAAAACCCAGTATATGTCCCACCATCATGCACCTACATAAATCTTTGATAAATCCATGTTTTTCCATCTTTAAAATATTGCCACACTCTTTTCTCTGCTCTCCATTAAATATGTTGAGCGTCTAGTCCATGGCTTTATTTTCTCACAGCTACGTTACTGAAATTGGTACTCTGCAGCACATTCAGAAGTGCCAGAATCTTCATTCACACAAAGAAACCCGCTCCTTTCACTTCCATTCTCACAAAACATCCTACTACAAAAAAATCCTACAACTGACCATTAAGGCACAAAAAAATACATGTACACACACCTTTAAAGGACACATGCTCGAGCCACAAATCACAGAACGTTGTGTTTTCACAGCTTATGTTTTTTTGTACCTTTCTCTTTTTATCATGCATCAAACAGTCGGATGCAAAAATGGTTTGGTGAAAGGAAATGCTCACTGACAGCACATGGCCAGAGTGTCCCTGTAAGCACGAGCCTGTGTTGACAAGAGTGATTATCGCTTTGTTCTCTCAGCCTTGCGGGTTACAATGTTAGATATGACAAAATCAGACTGTGGTTTCACACCAAAGTGTGAATGTGTGGTTAAATACCCGTGTCTGGCAGGCTGATCCTGTGAGTGCACGTGTATCTGTCTATAATTACACTCACTGTACAGCATCTACAGAAGCTATTAGAATGGGGGGGGTATCAAGCAGATGTTATATAAGCCATTAATAAAGAAAACTATTCAACCACTAAGCACCTTTTTAGTGATCTACACATTAAAACAGAATGAACACAAAGTATATTACACTGAATATGTGGATAAAAGTGCTTACCTTTACAAGGTTGAGGATTATGATAGGAGAGCCAAACCGCTGCAACATCTGGTCAAAGTGAAGTGCAGCCACATGTGCATACGGGTCAGCCTGGTCCACTGAGACAGAAAAGGAGAAAGTGATAGGGACAATGGAAGGCAAAAAATGAAAGAAACAAAATGAAGAAGCATATATGCAATTATATTAGGTTTAAAACATTCCTCCTTCATAAAACAAAAAATTCATTGACAAAAACAATAATCCACAAACAAGGAACTTTTTTGGAAAAAAATGAAATGTACGTGAATATCTTTGTGAACCCTTTCGAATGTTATATATTTCTGTATAAATGTGACATAGAACATCCCAGAACCCAGTTAAACAAACAAGACAAACATATTATATTTGGTAATAATATTATATTTGGCAATTTATTCATTGCGGAAAATAATCCAGAGTGGCAAATTATGTGAAACACCAGGATCAGCAGTTAATTTAAGATTAATTTTTTTGTCACCTTACAACCACAAACTTAAATATATTTATTGAGATTTTAAGTGATGGACTTTTTTAAGTGAAGTCTACTCTTCTCAGCACATTTGTGGAAGTGTATCATGGCTCAAACAAAAGGAGATTTCTGAAGACCTCAGAAAAAGACTTGTTGATGCTCATCAGAAAAGGTTACAAAACCATTTCTAAGAGGTTTGGACTCAATCCAAAGTCAGACAGACTGTGTACAAATGGAGGACATTTTAAACCATTGCTACTCTTTCCAGGAGTGGTCGACCAACACAGATCACTCCAGGAGCAAGGCATGTGGTAGTCAGCGAGGTCACAAATAACCGCAGGGTAACTTCAAAGCAAATGAGGGAATGTTCACGAGTCCACAATCAGAAGAACACTGAACAACAATGGTGTTAGCAGTTTGCTAAAGATCACGTGGACAAGCCAGAGGGAAAAACGTTTTATGGGTTAATTTGACCAAAAAGGAAAACACTGCATTCCACCACTAGGTCCCATGTGTGAAACATGGTGGTGGTAGTATCATAGTTTGGGCCTGTTTTGCTGTATCTGGGCCAGGACGGCTTGCCTTTATTGCTGGAACAATAAATTCTGAATTATATCAGAGAATTCCAAAGGTAAATGGAAGGACACCTGTCCATGAACTGAATATCAAAAGAAGGTGGGTCATGAAACGAGGATCTGAAGCGAGCAGTTAATGTGAGGAAACCCACCAAAATCCAACAACAGTTAAAGCTGCTCTGTACAGAAAAACGGGCTAAAAGGTTTTTCATCAGGGTATAGAACAGCCCATAAAGCCCATCTATTTTAGTGAATCATGGGAAGTGAAAGAAGTTAATAAGAAGAAAATATTAATCTAAGCAACAAATTCCTCACTATTTAAGCCACAGCTTTAAGCACAGCTTGTACAGAAATTACAAACAGTCTTATAAACCTAACCCTTGATTCTGTTAAACCTAAATGTATGAAAATGTTTAGGCTTCACTGTAACATATACTGCTAGCAATTAAAATAAAACTCTATGTAGTCACTGTGGCGTGAGAAAGCCACATAACCACAGCAATATGTCCATTAAATTATGCTCTTTAACAAAGACAGACATATGGTATATATACATATATATATATATATATACAGTCACAGGCCCGTAGCCAGGGGGGATCGAAGGGTTCGTTCGACATTAAGTTTTAATGACCATACCGATAGTGTACCTCATGAAGTAATTCTTATCTATTTATGTAAAAAGTAGAGAGATAGACAATAAAGGACAGCAACATCAGAGACAGACAATGGAGGGCAGCAACAGAGACAATGGAACAAAGCAACAGACAACTGAGGTGAGCAACAGAGACAGACAATGAAGTCACATCACAGATGTAGGAAGTTTGAGTAACACTTACATTTATATAAAATTTATGTTAACAGTGGGGAGCAACAGACGAAGAAATAAGGACAGCAACAACAGATTCACAACAAACTTATAATGAATAAAATATGTCTAAATTAAAAGGTTTGAAGTGTGCTCGTGTATTTAGGGGGCATTGGAGTAGAGAGTCAAATGAAGTCCACTTTGGGGGAAAAAGATCCCCCCCATCACAATGCTGGCTACGGGCCTGCAGTCATATGAAAACGTTTGGGCACCTCTATTAATCTTAATAATTTTTAGTTCTAAATATTTGGGTGTTTGCAACAGTTATTTCAGTTTGATATATCTAATAACTGATGGACACAGTACAATGAACCTCATTTCAATCCTGAAATATTACTAACAGAAAATGTGCAATATGCATTAAACCAAAATTTGACCGGTGCAAAAGTATGGGCCCTTATCATTTTATTGATTTGCAGCAAGATGATGCTGCAGCTCTTTGGAGGTGGTCTGTGGATTGTCCTTGACTGTTCTCACCATTCTTCTTCTCTGCCTTTCTGATATTTGTCTTGGCCTGCCACTTCTGGGCTTAACAAGAACTGTCCCTGTGGTCTTCCATTTCCTTACTATGTTCCTCACAGTGGAAACTGACAGGTTAAATCTCTGAGACAACTTTTTGTATCCTTCCCCTGAACAACTATGTTGAACAATCTTTGTTTTTAGATCATTTGAGAGTTGTTTTGATGACCCATGATGCCACTCTTCAGAGGAGATTCAAATAGGAGAACAACTTGCAATTGGCCACCTTAAATACCTTTTCTCATGAATGGATACACCTGGCTATGAAGTTCAAAGCTCAATGAGGTTACCAAACCAATGTTATGCTTCAGTAAGTCAGTAAAAAGTAGTTAGGAGTATTCAAATCAATAAAGTGATAAGGGTGCCCATACTTTTGCACCGGTCAAATTTTGGTTTAATGCATATTGCACATTTTCTGTTAGTACAAATTTTTTTTTTATATATGAAAAAAAAAATTTATATATATATATATATATATATATATATATATATATATATATTCATATATAAAAAAAAATAAAATGCATTTTATTATTACGCAGTGTATTGTACATTGATCTAATTGCAAAAGTAAGATATGTAATTAAAAACACTACTTAAACATTGAACAAAAATAGCATTTGTTACCTCCAAAATTAAAAATTATTAAAATCCTGAAAAGATTTTTTTTTTTTGCATTGTTGTGTGACTTCCAAATCCCATTCATGCTTTTATATTTTTTCATAATGAATCCATAATACTGAAGTCAAAAAAGGTTTAGAGTTAAAAAAAAGATAAAAAATAAGTTTAAATTGAAGATTCAACAAGCAGCTGGCACCCATTGTGTGGAATGGCCCATATATGTATATGTATATAATATAATAAACAGTGTATATTATATGATAATATTATATGAACAACAATAAATGTGGATTAATCCCCTCCACACACAAGAAATAAACAAATATTATTCTTTTATTTTTTGGCCATGTGGAGGCAGCAGGAATCATTTTAAACAGCACACATTAACACAGGTTATGTTCACTATAGATGTTATTACTTTTTACATACTTTTACATGCACCATTTATAGTATACTAGAGATTGTCTATTTCCCACTGGAGGGAGCATCAGCACTGCTCATTACTGAGTGTGAATTTGTAGAGTGGATCACATGTCCTGTGTGTATTTATGTGTATATATGTATATGTAAATATAAAATTAATTTATAAACCTTATTAATATGCTATACCACATGTTTGTCTTTGTTAAAGAGCATAATATGAAGTGTTTCTGCATGAAAGCAGGTATTTATAATGTGTTACAGCATCCTGAATCATTACTACATTTCTATTGTTTGGAACAAAAAAATGGGTAGAGTTGTGATTATTAAAGGTGTATTTTACACCTTCCTCAGTGTAAATTAATAAACTCAGGGCGCAGGGTTGACTGCTCCAATATTGTGGCCACGCAGGCCAGGAGGCAGACTATGCGGCATCTATGTATAAGATATCTATGATGTCGGAGACCAAACCTCAAGCTCACACTTCAGTGTGAATGATGTCATATTTTTTATAAACAGGAAAAGATAAAGATAAAGTTGAAGAATTATTCAATGTAACTTTTGTTGCCCTAATCAAAGACTGTCTTTTTTTCTTGATTTTCTGATCTATTTTAAACTGTTGTGATGTAGCATTTATGGGTAGCGAGCTTAGAAGACCAGTTTTGATACATAAGCCAACAAATGGCTTTGGAATGCTGTGGAAAGAAAACGCTACTACATAAGATCTTCCCACCCAGAGAGAGCATGAACAATTGTACTCTTTAAGACGCCGGCTTAGGACTACACTATATATTGTTTCAGCATCACAATGTGTCCATCTCCAATAGCCACATCACGAAATGTGGAATATCATGGCAAAAACAAAATGATACTTTCTTTTGTTTTTTTTTGTTTTTTTTTTTACTTTTTTGGTTTAAAAAATGTGCTTAATTTACACAACATGCCACATCTACCAGAGGTAGTTGTCTGCCCACTATTATTTATTTTACACATATCTTTTATACACAGGGTGCACTATTACTATTGTGACGTGCAAAATAAATGACTTCTGGCAACTTGCATAAAAAACAGTAACTTTCTTTGTATGGACTGAGGACTGATTTACCTAGGGGCAGATTATGAAGCATTCCAGCCACTGGTGGTCACTTTCACACACATCCCTCTCTTTATATCTGTAAGCTTCTCTATTTAGTGGTTGACTGAAATAATGCAGCAACACTAACAGTGCTTCTTACTGGTTTCTTTCTCTTTCTGTAGTAGAACAGTTGTTGACTTTGTTGCCCCAAAGTGATAACACAGTTCGTGTGAGGTTTTCAAAATAAGTTTTATTCCCTGCAGTTTTTACCATCCCAACAATGTCCTTACACCACAATTATTTGGACATAAATTGTATCTATTAAGAGTTCTTATTAAAAAATATTGGGCTTACATCGTATTGGTGGTTTAGGCATCATGGTAGAGATGTCCTGAGACCAGTAGAGAGGCACAGAGCCTCGCACCTGCACGTAGGACGAGTAACTGCCTGCTGTTAACGACATCACTGAGGCATCATGAATGATCTGCTCCGTTTCCACCTCATTCGCCACATCCCCCTTTAGTTTCTCACACACACACACACACACACACACAAAATAAAATTGTGAAAGGGGTACAATCTTGAAAGACTACGTGACTTCTGAAATACTTTTCAACAAACAGATACGCACAAAAAACTGTAAAAAGAAAAAACGGTTCTCTGCTCCAAAACTAAGGTTACGGATAAACTATGATATGGACACGCACTTCAAAGTAAGGTTAGACATTGGTGAAAGCAATAGCAGATCTAATTCACCTCACAGTTGGCTCCTCTCTTGAGGAAGCGCGTTCCTGCAAAACGGCTGGAGCGCCGAGCAATGAGCGTGACATAAACTGGTCGACCGTAGATAAGCAACTCTGTGATTAGGCATTAAGGATTTATAAGTAAGAGTTCAGTGACATTTTGAATGTATTTTCCAGTGGTTTTATCATGTTTGATCACAGGTGTAATAGTCACGTGTATATACACCAAGGATGCACAAACTGAGTGAAACAGAGCTGAATGTGGAACAATAACACTAAAACCTAAGTTTTCTTGCTTGGACTGAAACATAGGAAACTACAAGTAAAACACACCATTAGTGTCAAACACCCAGAAATGTCTATAGAGCATCTTATCCCCTGACCTTAGCTTTTTTACCAACAGACATTCTGCTAGAATAGCCTTTGATATTTAATTAAGCCACACTGGTTTAATTCTTCACTATAAAAAACTTAATCTCAGCCTTCTGCTGACAGAGCTGCCTTTCACACCTCTACACAGAGCTTCAGATCACTCGTCTCTAAGCAACAACTGACTGCAATGCCATCTAACAAAAAAAACTAATATACTAGCAAACAGTAACATTTAAAAGTCATTAAACAGCAAAAAGATCAACATAAACAATTGCTATATAAACAGCAGTCATGTAGTTTTAGTTATTTAAATATATTTAATGCCATTATCGTGAAAGTGAAAAGTCGAACACTGGGATATAACTTAAGTACTAAGTTCTTTGCTCTTTTTCACTCATGTAAAGTGAAAGGAACACAAAACTACAATATTTTTTCTACAGACAACTGTCAACAGTAAAGGAAGATTTTACATACAGAAAGTGTCTTTAAAAGCATGCCTCTTTAAAATCAAGCACCCTTGTAGAACTCTCACCCAATAGCACTGCCTGTTGTAGACATCACCAGAGAGTAGACTCTTTAGGAGCAGTGCAGGAAGCAGGGAGTGATTTAAATGGATCTTCAAATGCTGATTTGTAAAGTACACTGAGTGAGCAGCAGTGCTGCACTGAAAAACTAAACATTACAAAAGAGTGAGACTGCTATCATAGTTTCCTCAATTTTTATATGCCAACAACAGAAAATATAATGCTTGTTCACAAGTTTTTTGAGCATGAGTACAGGTCAAGTCTGAAATCTCTGGGTGTGTGACAAACTCAATCCCCATCTCTGCATATAAAGAAATAGATCTAAAAAAAAATAACATGATTGTGTCATGTTTTGAAACTCTGAATGCTGCTAGGTATTCATCCCATTCATCACATTTCCATCTGCTCCAGAAATGATGGCCAGGTGCTGCACCGGTCTCCACTGTTCTCTATGGATGTCTGATTCCTTGAAGTGCCCTGTCTTTGACAGAAGCATCTAAGAATATATGAAGTTCCTCGCTCAGAGCTGTAGAGAGTGCTGGTGACATACAATCTACAAATCTCAAAATGTCCAAACTCATGTAGCAATTTATTCTAGCTGTTCCATTCTTCTTTATCCTCGATTGCAGTCTTGAGGCTTACTTGACAACTCTCACAACAAAAAACTTTCTGTGGTTGGTAACTTGTGCTGCAAACTCAAATGGGTCTGTTGACGGTAGCAAGTATTCCACTGCAAGTGAAGAACTTCACACTCTCTCCTCAAAAAGTGCTTGGCATTAGACCATTACTTCTTTTACCATGTTTGGGTAGTCAGAGATCATAAATAGCCATATACAGTTCCTGAAGCCGCTTACCCTCATACAGTATGCTTCGATCTATTTGCTGGTGCCACGGTGCCTGAACCAGAGAAAGCAAAGGAAATCTCTGTAACCCTCTCCCACTCTTTCATGTGGAACATCCCTTTGATGTTCACAGTGACAGACACTAGTTCCCAGAGGAAACATAGTAAATCTATACTTTAAAATTTGCATATTTACCGTGTGACGACTTACAACACAGAATTTTTTTAGAACAGGTGCAGGGGGAGAACACGCGCGCATAAAGACGCCAATATAAGGATACTAGACTGCCCACAAAATCCATGGATGATGTACATGAGCCAGTCTGGATGCACCGTATCCTGAATCTTCTCCAGCAGACGACTGTTCCACACATATTTGGCGTAGGGTTTATTCCTTAAGCCGTAGACCACTGAAACATACACACACACATACAATCCCAGTCAAAAGTTAGGAACAACATCAAAAAGACCACTAGTTGGTTGAAAAAGGGGCAAAAATGAATTCATCAAACATACTGTATGATCTGGGAACCTAGTAAGCAATATAAATTTTGCATCTGAACAGTCCCCCTCTCTAGAAACCAAAAAAAGCTAAATGTCTAGTGGCTGACTGTCAAACTAAGCATACTTAAAATGAATAAAACTGCATCTAATGTATTTTATATGAACAATCAAAAGTATATACAGAAAAAAGGTGCATGCAAAGGCAGATACAAAAAGAGACAAAAGAGAGAGAAATCTGTGGTCACAGGCAGACATATATAGACCTTGAGTAGGGAGGCCTTCATCCTCAAAAATGTCAAAGCTCTCCAGTTTACTGCTGCTGTTGTGGAGCTTATCTACCTCTCCAGGGCTGTAGGGGACTTTTAACAGCGTCACGTTATACTGCAGAGAGTGGCTCAGGTCATAGCTGTAACTGAAAAGCAAAAGGTTAAACTGTCACAAACTACTGAAAATACTACATTTTAGAGGGAAACTAAATAGTAGCTCTTTTTACAAAAAAAAAAGAAAGGCATTCAGTCTATTCAAAAACTAAGTATATATGAGCTCCTGACACAAAGCTAACTGCAACCATATATCCCAACACAACTTATTTCAACACAAATATGATTATACTAAAGAAAAGAAAAATGAAACCTGGACACAAATGAGCATGCAAAGAGGACAATATATCAACATCTATCTTATCAAATTTTCTACACACTTTCTCTCAGCACACATGTTCTTAATTTAAGACAAAAACATACAAGACACGAACACAAGGTCAAATGACTGCACCCCGGATAAAATTGTAACATAAGATAATCACAGTCAAGTTGTGTCACCGCAGTGATGTGCATCATTCTCGCCACACAGTTACACAGGTAGAATAATTCTGACCTCAGATGTTGCTAATTTAAGACTCAAACTCTGTGTTCCGAACATGATGTACAGAAACACACACACAGACACACACACAGCAAACACACAGACACGTAGTAGGAGACATCACATCCTGCTTGCTCCAAGGAAAATGTCACAGCACACTTACCTGAAATAGAAGTTACTGGACAAATCCACATTTTGAAACATTCTCACATATCTGTGAATAAACAATAAAGTATTAAAAAAACCATGAAGGGAAACCACTAAAATAGAGACATGGCATACAGAGTTAAAATGAGACACCTATAAAAAGACATTTTTATCAGCGCACAGGTAAATATATAAAAATAAACAGTATTTTATTGAGAAATTAACAGCATGTTAATAAAGCATACCTTTGCAGTTTAATGACCGCATAACTCAAGTAGAAAGTGCAACATTCTGTCCATTTATTTATTTGTAACAAATACCTACACAATTTTGCTCAACCCTTAAATAGCTAAAAGCCAAGCCTACAGCTGTATCCATTTGAAAAAGAGACACATAAAGACAACAGAGAGAGAGAGAGAGAGAGAGAGAGAGAGAGAGAGATACTCACCTGGCCTCATCAGGGTGTGGAACTCTTACTGAGTCATTGGGAATGTAGATCATGTTTGTGTCTTCTATTTTATAGATGGAGTGTCCCCCAATGTCTGCCATCTTGCGACGTTTGGTGATCAGAATGATGTAGTGGCCTTCTAGGAAACGGACAAAGCCTGCAGAAGGGCAGAGAAATACATTACAACAGATGTTCAGATTCAGGGAGCTCTAATGAGTTCTAGAATTATTCTCACTATTTATTATATGTGTAAATATACCCCTTGAGTTTGTTTTTGTATTTGCAATGTATTGGCAACTGCCATTCCATAGCAAGTGTACGTTGTCCTGCTTCCCTTAGTTTTTGGTTTGCTATTGCTGTTCAGTATCTGCACACCATTTTTGCCATTTCCTCGACCAAGTGTGCTTTGTTCGCTCTCAGCTTGTTATTTGTCGCCTGGATGTTCCCTGCCTTTCGGCTTTAACGTCTATTAACGTATCAAATTATATCTGTGAATGTCTGACAAGTCAAGCATCACATCATTGCTTGTTTTCATTCCGGCTTAAACTTGAGTGAAATGTCCAGCTAAGCTTCTTTAACATATTTACATTGTACTAAAACATGTTAATTTTCAATAGCCATATATGTAGCTGAAACAGGGAGCCTAGTGCATCCTAAATATTTCAACATTAATATTTTAATATTAAAATGTGTGTTAGGGTGGGTGGGGGGGGGGGTGGGGGGGTAGTGCAATATAGGCTCTTGTTGCGTGGCCTATAGTTTTGAAACCAGTACTTTTACACTTGAAGAACAACCCTGAAGAATACCTGAAGAATAAATGTGAATACATTTTACTCCCAACCAAATTCACTGTAGGTGACTACATAATGAGCAATATCACTTAGTGTTCACCACTCACCCACTCCATCTGACTACTGGACTCCGGTGCCTGTTTTAGCATTCTCATGATTATCACTCTAAGGAAGAACCCAATGCTATATAAACACAGAGCCCATGCTCATACAATTAATGATTTTAATTTAATTTGTTTAATAAAACCTTCAACATCACATCTCAGATTACTTTCAGCTCTATTTTTTCGTTCTCTGTTTTACCATTCAGATAACATAAAAGTAGGCAAGACACACGTTTTTATTTAAGCACATTGTCTCAACAGGTACTGTACATTCATAGATATTATTCTAGCACAACACATGTAAGCTCTATCTGGGGAAACATTTTTTTTTTTATGTAATTGTTCTAAACATACGGGAGAGCACATCAGCTCATTTCCTCCCAAATATGCAAGCTGTGACACAGATTTGCTAATAATGAGTAACCAAAAGTGCCCCATTACAGTGTTTACTGCTCATGGGGTGAAGGAGGAAGGTACATAACTTCCCAAATGTTTAATTATGATATGTTCAAAATGTGTGACCTTAGAAGCTGTCCATCATTATTAATCCAATCAAGTTTTTCATTACACACAGTGGATTTACAGGGTCCATTAGTGTCATATATATGCTTGTGTGTTTTATCTAACATAATCCTTCTATTCTGCTCAGAAGAGCTGTTAGGTGTCAGTGCAAGGAAGCATGATGCTTAACTATGATGGAGATGTAGGCAGTTTGACCCCAATTTAGGCCATAATCTGCCCCACCCCTGGCTAACTCACAGATTTTGTTCTGGCTGAATGGCAGAGAAAAGCTCCAACACAGACAACACAATGCCATAGGAGACATTCCTCTGTGTTCCAGCTCTGACCAGGAGATAGAAGCACATTGGAGCAGACAGGACACTCTGACTCGTTTGGCAGTATTCCACTAGCTTATTTATTAGTTCACACATGAGCTAAGGAAGCCATTAGTACAGAAATAAAAGAAATAAAAGAAAAATGCTTTGTCCAGTGCTCTCCCTGGTACAGCACAACACACACTCTTAGCACACCTACACAGGTGCCCATGCACCTAAGAGTCTCTTAAAGGGACAGCCTACACATTACTGATTACTGGCCGGTTTATATTTCCCCCAGGACATTTAAATGGTCATCCCCCCGTTGTGAGTATGTGCACAAAACACTTCCTGAGATTTTTTTTTATTCAGCAAATTAAGTTCTACTGTATTTTTCACACTATAAGGCAAACCAGATTATAAGGCCCACTATCAATAAACATCTCGCCGCTGGGTGGTGGTGAGGGTCTCTAGTGCTTTTTACATGTCTGCAATTAGTTGTTTAACTAAATATAAGCAAGTCTATGCGAGCACACTAAAGAACATCTTACCCTCAACATTAAGCAAACAAAGGAGGAAACTGATACTCAATTAATTCTACTTACAGTCATATGAAAAAGTTTGGGCACCCCTATTAATCTTATTCATGTTTAGTTCTAAATATTTGGGTGTTCGCAACAGCCATTTCAGTTTGATATATCTAATAACTGATGGACACAGTAATATTTCAGGATTGAAATGAGGTTTTTTGTACTAACAGAAAATGTACAATATGCATTAAACCAAAATTTGACCGGTGCAAAAGTATGGGCACCCTTATCATTTTATTGATTTGAATACTCCTAACTACTTTTTACTGACTGAAGCACAAAATTGGTTTGTTAACCTCACTGAGCTTTGAACTTTATAGCCAGGTGTATCCAATCATGAGAAAAGGTATTTAAGGTGGCCAATTGCAAGTTGTTCTCCTATTTGAATCTCCTCTGAAGAATGGCATCATGGGCTCAAAGATTGTTCAACATAGTTGTTCAGGGGAAGGATACACAAAGTTGTCTCAGAGATTTAACCTGTCAGTTTCCACTGTGAGGAACATAGTAAGGAAATGGAAGTTCACAGGGACAGTTCTTGTTAAGCCCAGAAGTGGCAATACTTTGCAAAGGATAAGCTGTACGGGAGAGTGATGCCAATTTCTGCATTTATGCAAAACCACACCTCAGACGACGTTTGTGGCGTGCTTGCAGAAATGGCTTATTTCGCATCACTCTCCCATACAGCTTCTCCTTGTGCAAAGTGTGCTGTATTGTTGACCGATGCACAGTGACACCATCTGCAGCAAGATGATGCTGCAGTTCTTTGGAGGTGGTCTGTGGATTGTCCTTGACTGTTCTCACCATTCTTCTTCTCTGCCTTTCTGATATTTTTCTTGGCCTGCCACTTCTGGGCTTAACAAGAACTGTTCCTGTGGTCTTCCATTTCCTTACTATGTTCCTCACAGTGGAAACTGACAGGTTAAATCTCTGAGACAACTTTTTGTATCCTTCCCCTGAACAACTATGTTGAACAATCTTTGTTGTTAGATCATTTGAGAGTTGTTTTGATGAGCCCATGACGACACTCTTCAGAGGAGATTAAAATAGGAGAACAACTTGCAATTGGCCACCTTAAATACCTTTTCTCATGAATGGATACACCTGGCTATGAAGTTCAAAGCTCAATTAGGTTACCAAACCAGTTTTGTGCTTCAGTAAGTCAGTAAAAAGTAGTTAGGAGTATTCAAATCAATAAAATGATAAGGGTGCCCATACTTTTGCACAAATTTTGGTTTAATGCATTTTCTGTTAGTACAATAAAGCTCATTTCAATCCTGAAATATTACTGTGTCCATCAGTTATTAGATATATCAAACTGAAATGGCTGTTGCAAACACCCAAATATTTAGAACTAAAAATTATTAAGATAAATAGGGGTGCCCAAACTTTTCATATGACTGTATTTACAATGATCTATTCCTTCTAAACTATAACTACTGTCTTCTATTAAAATACATAATAGAGCACCCCGCCATGCTACATTGTGCTACTTTTGCGCAAAACATTCAGTTAACATTCATTTATCTCTGACATCTACTGGGAGAATATCTGCTGGCAGCTCCAATGTATTTTCCCTATCCAAGTTAGATACAGGAGCTTAAGCGAATGTCCTACCATATGACATTTTCCAAAGTCTCCAAGAACCAACACTGTTGACACCTACCTTGACTATACTGGTTGCATTTGGTGGAGAAAAACTGAAACCAGAAGGCATATCTACACTACGGTGTGAGACAGAAAAATGCACTGGGTTGTCTTGCTTTCTACATCACGAGGCACGCCACTACACCAATTCTAGGAAGAGAAGCATGTGACCAATAGCAACTTGTCAAGAGAATTAAACCACTTTGAACCAAACTGAAGCACAAAATGCCCAGGTACAAAGGATGAGTTGTGGCGAGCACCACATTTATGTGGATCCAGCTGTGCCACCAATCATCTGTGGCTGCAGAAAAAATACACTAGCGGTGATGGACAGGCTGAAAAGCTCACTAGATGGACTATTAGAGGCTGGAGCTGAAGCCCATGTGACTGTAACAGTCTTGTGATCACAGAATAGAAGAATGGAACACTGTGAGTTTGTCTAGATCCTCGAGAACTAAACAAAGCAGTCCTCAGAGAGTACGATGGCCGTTATGTTGGCAGACAATAGTTTTTTTTTATTTTTGATAAAAAGAATGGTTACTGGTAGGTAAAACTTGACAAGAAGTCCTCACTGTGTTGCATGTTTATCACTCTTTGGGGAAAGTACAGACTTTTGGGGACATTGAAGGTGTCCAAATTGTGGCTGATAAAATGATCAGTGCTTCAGAGAAACAGCAGGATGAGATCTTGGCCAAGGTGCTGCAGAGAGCAGAGAAAATGCCAAATTGACAACAATGTCAAATTCAATTCAGACAAGATCCAGTATAGGATGACTACAGTCTGTTTTATAGATCATGTGATCACACCAGATGGTGTAAATGCAGAAGAAAGCAAAGTATGAGTAATAGCTGACATGCCAACACCAACAGACAAACCTGCACTGCAGCATCTTTTTGGCATGGTCAAATACCTGGCTTAGTTTATTCCAGGTGAGGCATCTTTTACTGCACATCTCTGGTCCATCCTCCTGTTCAGGTTCATTCACCCTTCTAAACAGCTGGTGATTCAAGCAGATGCATTAAAAGATGGCTTAAGTTCATGTCTGAGGCATGAGGGAAAACCAATCACATACTGTATGCGTGCAGGGTTCTAACAGACAAAAAGAAAAGATGCACAGAGAGAAGAAGCTTCTAGCAATTGTTTTTTTCTATAAAAAGTTTCATAAGTATGTGTATAGAGCCCAAGTGAAAGTCAAGACCGAGCAAAGGCTTTTGGAGGTATATATTCAAGAAGCCCCTGAACAAAGCACTAGAGCAGAGGTCACTAATGGGCGGACCGTTGTCCAATGCGGACCCAAACCTACTGAGAAGAATTTAATTGTATACACAGTTTGCGGCGCAGTAAACTCACAGACCAATCACGTGTGGGGTAAGATGCTCTCTGCTCCGCTCCTAACGCAGGATTGAGCCCGTGTTGTCAGGGTCGCGGTCCCGCTGCTCCGGCTGTTGAATTGGGATGCGGCCGTGAAAAAACGCCTTTATAAGGAGATAGGGAGCCCGAGAACGGGCGGAAAAACGAGAATGGGTGGAAACTAAAGTCACACCGAGCGCGACAGACAGAGAGACAGGTAAGAAATGTATACAAAATCTGGCCAGAGAGGCATTTTTTATTATTATTATTATTACTAGATATTTTTTCATCATTCAGTTTAAACAACCTTACAGGATATAGCACTTAATTATAACACGTTAGCACTCGGTCTGGCCTGTCGAATTTTTCTCTAACTGAACCATACTGAATTCTAATTAAATACCCCTGCACTAGAGGCTCCAGAGAATGCATTTACAGTTACAAAAATATGATCTACACCTCTATTATACACCTGATAAAGAGATGCTGATCGCTGATGCACTGTCACAGGATGAAAGTGATGAACAGTCCTTCACATTTATAGAGCTAGTTGACAAACGAGTCATTTATACAGTGGATGTGATGGATGCAAGCAATCAGACTGCCTATGCTTCAAAAACACCACATTGTTCCCCATGATATGCAGCGATTAAAGTTGTATGCCATAGAACTCATGAATTGGACAGAATGTCAGTTACATTGGGCAGATGATGAAAGCATGCCGAACATGCCAGGAATTTCAAGTGAGGAACCAGAAAGATTAAATCCCAGAACTTCCCTGGTTGAAAGTGGCTACAGAAATCTTTAAAAATCAAAGTTTAATGATTGTTGACTGCCTGATCAAACATCCTAAAATACTGATAAGTCAGGTGCCAGGTGCCAGAGAAATATCCTCTCTCTAAACATTAGCAAGACCAAGGAGCTGATCATGGACTTCAGGAAGCAGGAGAGAGCACACTCGTCGATCTCCATCAACAGGACTGCGGTGGAGAGGGTCAGCAGCTTCAAGTTTCTAGGTTTCCACATCAGTGAGGATCTGACGTAGACAGAACACGCCACACGGGTCTTGAAGAAAGCACAACAATGCCTCTACTTCCTCAGACGGCTAAGAAGGTTTGCTCTGAACCCCAGCATCCTCAGGACTTTCTACACCTGCACTGTGAAAAGCATCCTGATGGACAGCATCACCACCTGGTACGGGAACTGTACTGCTCTGGAGAGGGTAGTGCGTACAGCGCAGTACATCACTGGGGTTCAGCTCCCAAACCTTTTGGATTTATACACCAACCACTGCCTGAGTAAATCTAGAACAATGATGAAGAACCCCTCCCATCCAAGCCACTCCCTGTTCTCACAGTTCAGAAGCTTGAAGACCAGAACCAGCCGGTTCCGAGACAGCTTCTTCCCCCAGGCGATCAGGCTGTGGAACAACCAGTAGCAGGCCCGTAGCCAGGGGGGATCGAAGGGTTCGTTCTTTACAACTCCCCTGCGTTAAAAGTGCCGGGCTCGGCTTAGCCCAATAGTATATTGTTCATGTAACACCGGATTATTACTGTTATTATTGCGATAACTCCAAAGTCTGGATTTTAGTTGATTTTTAAGAAATGTAGGTTAAGTGACAATAACATTCAGTCACTCACTTTGCAATGCTGACGATCAAGCTAGGGTGTATTTTACTCTCAACATGCCTGTTGCTCCTAAGGCCATATATAAAATACAGTATAGAGGTGTAAAAAGGGGGTTAACCTCTTAACACGCCCTGGCCCGCCAGCGGGCCAGAAAAATATCATATTTAATATCTGGCTGTGTTTATGAATACTTATAAGTTCAATATAGACACCCAATAAGCCATTTTAAAGCTTTTCAGTTATCTAGCCTATTTAGCCGTATCTCCTTTCAGAAAATAAACATTTAGGGCGAAATATGCCTAGTTTATGAAAGTTATGAAATATTATTTTCGTATTTGCGTTTTTCGTACGTCCATATTTGATCGAATGCGGACATGTTATACACCATTCGAACCGTCTGCCTCTCCGGATTACGGAACTGTGTTTAGAGTTTAAATCTGCGTGTGTTTCGCTTATTATGTCTGAAAAATAATTAAATAAAATCGGAAAAGCGCCTAAACATTTTTCTGGTTTTTACCATATTTTGGCCATTGAATAATTAAAGTGCCTTAAATGAATTGTGTAAAGGCTTCTAAGTAATATTAATTCATAGAATTGACTCTGAATTATTTAATATTAGAGTGAAAAGCCTTCAAATGTGAGTATGTAATTTCAGGCGGAAAATGGTCAAAATAGGCTTGGAGCTTAAGAGGTTAAATATGGAAATGTTTTTACATTTATTATTTTGCTGTATTTATTCAGTGGGTCAGCATTTGGAGGGTGAGCTACCAACAGCTAGTAGCAGTAAAACAACCTTAGCAGGTAACAGTGCAGTGGAAGACCACAGAGATGCAGCAGCTCCTTAAGTGGCTGAGGATGTGAGATTGAGACAGGCAGCAGAATGTGAGGTAGCCCAGCCAAGCTCTGTACTTGACAGTGACCTTGGATTTTTCGTAGATGCAACAAAATCTATTGAGGAAATAGCACAGGTTGTGTGTCAGATGTCTGATGACCAAAAGTACAATTTGCTGAAAAACCATGTCAGACCTTCAAAAAATTTCATTTTCCCAACTACATTCATTGGTGGGTGCAACAGGGCATTCAGGTATGATTGATTTGAGGAGCATGGATGGTGGCTGGTTTACAGCATGAAACTTGATGGCGCTTTCTGCATATGCTGTGCTCTCTTTCTCAATGCCACAGAGAGGAAACAGTCAACTTCAATGATAAATGCGCCCTTCAGTAAATGGCATAAAAAAACGAAGATAATTGGAAGCCACCAATCGAAAGCAAACCATTTAGTGGCATTTGAAAGAGCAAAACTGTTTCTACAGTCACATGAAAACCCCAATACCCGGATATCAGTTCGTATGGACAGTGCAAAGGAGGCCAACATAGAAAAGGTGAGGCACAGGCACATTCTCAAGTGTGTTGCAGAGGCTGTTCTCTATTGTGGCCGTCAATGCATTGCACTGAGAGGATCAGCTGAGCAGCAGCATTGTAGTGGCAATCCTGGGAATTTCTTGGCCCTATTGAAACTGCTTTCAAATCACAATGAAAAGCTGAAGCAGCATTTGGAGAAACCAAAGCTAAAAAATGCCACATATCTATCACCTCAAACCCAAAATGAAATGATTGATGTACTAGGGAAGCACATGATTCAGGCCAAGATCGTGGAAGAGGTCAGGCATGCTCAAATGTACACAGTCCTAGCTGATGAGGTCACATCCCATAATGTAGAGCTGATGCCAATGTGTGTTCGCTTTGTGGACAAAGACTTAAATATCAGAGAGGAGTTGCTTGAGATTTGTACTTTGCCACGGATCACAGGTCGCCACATTGCAAGCGCGATCAAAGATGTGCTGAGTCATCTAAGCATAGAGATTGCTGACTGTCGAGGCCAGGGGTATGATGGCGCCAGCAATATGAGCAGCGAAAATGTTGGCGTTCAAGCTTTGATAAAAAAGGATGCGCCTAAGGCACTTTATATGCACTGCAATGGGCATTGCTTAAACCTTGTCATTGCACGCTCTTGTGCTCTTCCAGTTGTGCGCAACATGATTGATAAGATGAAGTACAGTGTCATGTTCTTCACCAGCAGCCCGAAGAGGGAACTCCTTCTCAAGGAGGTTGTAGATAAGGAGGCATATTCTACCGAAAAGCGGAAGCCCCTGATTGACCTCAGCCGCACAAGATGGGCAGCACGGCATGATGCCTACAGTCACTTCTACAGTGCCTTTGTCTGCATTATTAAGGCTCTGGAAGTCATGGCACATGGTCTCCATACAGAGGAGTACAGTGAAGATGTCACCAGTGGATGGGAGGGCAAGTACAAAACTTTGGATTCATCCTCACATTCCTCACCGTATACCAAGTTTTATCCCACCTGACGGGCATCACAGTGAAACTGCAAAGCACCTCACTCGACATCATCGAGGGATTTAGCATGGTTGATGAGGTGAAGTCTGTCTACAAGGAGCTCTGTGAGACCATCATCGACGACTTCAATCAAATCTATGAACAAGCAGTTAGGATGGCTGCTCAAGTCAACGTGGAACCAACCCAGCCGAGAGCAGCTGGAAGGCAGAAACACAGGGAAAATGTACCCGCTGAAGGAGTGAAGGAGTACTATCTCAGGAACATGGCGATACCCTTCTTAGATCATGTCATTTCAGAGTTTGAGTCCAGATTTAGTCCCCTCTCTGTGTCCGCATCAAGGCTCATGGGCCTAATTCCATCTGTCCAGTGCAACTCAGACGTGACGGTGGACATCTCAGAAGCAGTCGCTCTGTACCAAGATGACTTGCCATCACCAGAGGTCATTCACCAGGAGCTGAAACGGTGGAAGTTAAAGTGGCAGGCCAAATCATCACACCAAAGACCAAGCTCATGTGCCTCAGCTATCAAAGAGTGTGATGAGATGATGTATCCGAACATCTTCAAACTCCTGAAAATTGCATGCACCTTGCCAGTGACCTCCTGCGAATGTGAAAGGTCTGCCAGTACTCTGACACATTCATGCGGAGCAGCATGGGAAAAGACAGCATGTCATCCTTGGCTCTCATCCATACCCACTACGACATGGCTCTGGATCTGGATGAAGCTGTCGATCTGTACTCAAAAATGCACCCAAGATGTTTGGAGCTGATGAGCATTCTGATGTCATAGAAGCCATAGAAGAAGAAGAGAGACAGACAATGGTGTGTCATTTCATGTGAAATCAGCCCGACCAACACAGATGTTAATCAAACTTTGTGTGCCTTTATAGTGGCAAGGTAGAACCCCAGAACTGCATTTGCATGAATCTGCCACTAATATAAAGGGAGAAATGGACTAAGAATGTATTAAGTAAGAGGGTAGGGCACTACACATTCAACCTTGATTATGTCAATTTAAATTACAAACAGATGGTTTTGATGCTGTTTGAAAGCTCTTTTCTGGCTCTACAGAGTACACAAACAACATTGAACTCAACAGTTAGCCGAGTATAGATTAGTATAAAATACTAAAATCTGAATATAGAAAAACTATATTTTAAAATGGTCAGTATCTTTTCCACACATAGCCTGAAAAGATGGAGAGGAAAAATAGACAGATAATGAAGAAAAGCAACAGAGACAGACAGCAAGAGAGATACAGAGGGAGAGCAACAACAGACCTAGGTGAGCAACAGAGAGAGACAACGAAGTCGCAGCACAGTTGTAGGAAATTTTTAATAAGACAGAACACTTCAATTTATATTATTATTAATTCATGTTTAAGTTTTAATGACAATACCGATAGTGTTCCTAATGAAGTAATTCTTATCTATTTATGTCAATAGTAGAGAGATAGACAATAAAGGACAGCAACATCAGAGACAGACAATGGAGGGCAGCAACAGAGACAATGGAACAAAGCAACAGACAACTGAGGTGAGCAACAGAGACAGACAATGAAGTCACATCACAGATGTAGGAAGTTTGAGTAACACTTACATTTATATCAAATTTATGTTAACAGTGGGGAGCAACAGACAAAGAAATAAGGACAGCAACAACAGATTCACAACAAACTTATAATGAATAAAATATGTCTAAATTAAAAGGTTTGAAGTGTGCTCATGTATTTAGATCCCCCCCTTCACAATGCTGGCTACGGGCCTGAGTAGAACAGTATTCCTCCCGACCCACCCTACTGCCATCTATACAAACTCTGCATCCTGTGCTTAACTTTATACTGCACCTATCAGACTTTCCCATATTATACAGGATTCTGCCCCTTGTACTTTCCCACTCAACCCATTTCTTACCTGCACTTACTCATAGTTATTCTGTCACCTACTGGACTATTTTCTCACTTCCACACACACACTCTAGATATCTGTTTATCTACAAAGCATTGTTTATTACTTATTCAGTCTTACTTAACATATTTCATTGCAATATTTGTCTATAGTGTAAGTTATGTGTATTGTTATTGAGTGTAATGTGTATATTGTGTATACTTTAAAGCTATCTGTATATCTTATTTTATATTTTATTTTATTCTTCTTCTTGTAAATATTGTTCTCTGCACATTGGTGTGAATCTGCACTTAGTTTTTCACTCACATGTACACCTGTACTCTGTGACGCGACAAAAATCTTAAATGTTGAATCTTGAGTCAACACACACTGTGATATGCAAGATAAAGGCAGTGTTTGTCAGACAGGGTGTGCCAAAGAGACATTATGTGACCATGTTTCATTCTTTAGTTATTCAAGAGTTTGCAACAAAATGGGGCATTAAGCTAACCCATTCCAGCCCACAAGCCAATGGGATGGCAGAAAGAATCCTGTAGACTATTGGGTGGGTACTAAAGTCCAGTGTGGATCATCACCTAGCCCTTCTCCTCAGCACAGATGTTAATCAGTCATGTTCTCAGAAGCACCATACCAGTGCTGTTCTCTCTCCAGCTACACCTACAATACTTTAACAGAGGAGTTAAACCTCTTCCTGTGTTACAGACTGGCAACACAGCGCACATGGAACGCGACCTGCCGCAGGTGTTTCATGCAGAGACAAACCCAGATCCCACAACATCAGGTCAACAGTTTCGCTGCATCAGACCCGAGGTGAAACTTACTAATGGAGCAGAGGAGCCTGATGTTAACAGTACAGCCTGTGGTTCTGGAAGAGCAGCATGGCAGGCATTCCTTAGACCGTCCGCTAACAGAGCTGCGTCCAAAGTATTGATTAAATATCAGTTACAAAACTTTGGCCCAGCTTTGTCTATTAGCTCCTTCATACACAGGCAGCACTGGAGAGCAAGGCTGAGAAAGGGTGCTGTGCAGGTTTTCAGTCAGTGTGTGGGATAGAATATTGGGCCACCATTCGTTTATATGGGGAGCATATTTACGTTAATTGTACAAAAAAAAGAAAGGAATTTTAAATAATTCAGTACCACATCACATCAGAACATGAGCAACAATGTTCGGTCCCACTTTATAATAAGTGTCCCTAAGTACTATGTAGTTACATGGAAACAATCCATGTAACTACAGTGTAACTACTGATGAAGTACACATTGTTACAGATTAACTACACAGGTACAGGTTGCGTAATTTCACATGTGTAACAATGTGTGTGTACTTACACGTGTAATAGTGTGTGTAGTAGACAATAGCTGTTGGATAAGTTTATACTCAACTTATCACACACACAATATTATACATGTGTAAGTACACAAACATTGTTACACATGTGTAAGTACACTTGCTCTATTACTTGTGTAAGTACACTCAGCCTGGTACACATGTGTACTTACACAAGTCAAAATTAACCTTAATACACATGTGTAATTACATAACCTGTACCTCTGTAGTTAATCTGTAACAATGTGTACTTCATCAGTAGTTACACTGTAGTTACATGGATTGTTACCGTGTAACTACATAGTACTTAGGGACACTTATTATAAAGTGGGACCATGTTCTTTTGGAGAGCAGTGGCTTTGTCCCTGCAACTATGCCATGTACACCATTGTTTTTCAGTGTTTTCCTGAAAGTGGATTCATGAACATTAACACTAGCCAATATGAGATAGGCCTTCAGTTTCTGTGACCTCAACTACTACACGCCTTGCCTCTAGAGTGATCTTTGTTGGTCAACCATTCCTGGGAGGCTAACAGTGGTCTTGAATTTCCTCCATTTGAACACAATCTGACTGTGGATTGGTGGAGACCAAACCCATTAGAGGTGGTGTTGTAACCTGCTCCAGTCTGTTGAGCATTAACAACTAATTTGTTCATGCTATAATACATGTGCTGTGATTTTGATAGAGCCCTGTTCTTTAAATAAAACAGGCTCCGCCCACTCACACCTGGTTGTCATAGCATTCACCTTTAAACTAACTAATCCTATGTAACATTGAATCTTTTTTTGTCAATAACAAATGATCAATTATTATATTTTTGTCTGATGTGTTTGACTGGGTTCTCTTTATGTACTTTTAGTGTGAATGTTGTGATGTTTTAGGTTAATTTTTTAGGAAAACTCAAAAAGGATTCACAAACTTTCAAGGACCACTTATGTTTTTTTTCTTTCCCATATCACTGAGCCATATATGGCTGCTGCTGTTGCCCCTGTGTTTGAGTCTGTAGACGGGAAGGCCTGTGACCCGATGTACTTTATTAAGTGGACAGACCTGGCTTTAACAAATGTAGACTCTACAAAATTCTCTATTAGAATTTTGAGGGATACTGGAGCCTCAAAATCTTTTATATTAGAGCCTGTGCTGCCTTTTTCTTCTAATTTCTATACTGGCAGTGTTGTCTAGATCAGAGGCATAATTAACGATTAAATTATTAAATGGTTTGTATGTTTCTTTACATAGGGATGTTCTGATCTGGTCTGATCTAGTCCGAGGACACGTGGAATTGGGTGTAGGTTCTTGTTGGTCAGAGGAGGGGGTGCATTTAATTCTGGTAACAATCTTACTGGTGAATGTGTATGGCTCCACTACCCTATTCCTGCTTTTTTCAGCCATTTGAACATCCGATAATGGACTGTGCTGGTCTCTTACCTAACTCCAAAGCAGAGAATATGTATCTTTTGACTGTGATACATCAAGTCACATGGTATCCAGCAGCCTACATCCACATTGGTCTATCTCTGCAAAGTATGTGATTAAAGTTTTGACTTTCCAAAACTTCCAAAAATTCCAAAATAGAGAGAAACTGAGTGATACAGTCTGACTGTTTGTTTAGACAAGTATTAAAACAACTTCATGAACATATCCAAGCTACTGCATCTCATGCCCAGAGCCAGGGAGCACAAGAGTGAGTTATTTAAACACAAGTGATAGAATTCTGCCCATAACAAATTATACTTTAACTCTTTCACCCTCTCCTATTCCCCCAATTGTGGCTCCATCATGTCTGCTACAAAACTTGACCATTCATCTCTGCAGGGACCCAGATTGTTATCTGACCATTTGTCTCTGCAGGGACCCTTACCCTGCGTTCACACTGGAAAGCGTCAAAGCGACAGGCGACCATTCATTTCCTATGGCAGGGCGCGATTTGTCGCCGCGACACGCGAGAGGCGACAAGCGACAAAGCGACAGAGCGACAAGCGACACGGAGATGAATTTTTCTCAACTTTATGCAAATGAGTTATGACGCGGTGAAGCGACATTCTAACCCGATTGGCTCCTAGCTTTTCTTTGGACCAATCACAAACAAGGCGGTTCGACGTCCTCAAGCTCCTGCTCTCTGAATTTCTAGTTTCTTTCCCGGTTCTTTCTGTTGAACGGGGTGGACCCACATCAGTCTGTGGGAACGGCTGCGTTTCCAGCGCAGTTAAATCACAGAAACGCACAAGAGTCCAGCAAGTTTGGGAGTTATAGCTGGAGAATAAAGTGGCCAAGTGATTCCTTTTTTGTGCCTTTTTTCTTGTCGGAGGCTGGACCATGATAAACGCGGGCGTTGAGCTTGACACGCCCACAAGCGACAAACGCTGGGCGACACAAGCGACTCGTCGCGTTCCAGTGTGAACGCAGGGTCATCGTCTATATGCTAATTTATCTGACCATTTGTCTCTGCAGGGACCCTCATACCCCCCATTAAAGTGACCACCCTGCAGTGTTCAAAGCAGGATTCCAATGTATATAATGCCCCCTCAAAATATCCCTAGTTAGATTGCTTCTGATCGACTGACTAAGCTGTGCCCGTGTAGATTTTCTGTCTGCACGTGAATAAACTCAAGTCAACTCTGAAGCCGTCTCCTGACTCCTGAATCGGACACCTGGTTCCTGAAGGCCGAATTTCTAACAACTTGGTGCCGTGACCCGGATGGCTACTGAAACCTGCTTGGTGAGTAAACGCCATTTCGAACTGAAGAGAAATTTTGGCTGGATAAAATAGGAGTCAGTAAATGTTATCCTCTCTGAAGTGAGAGATGCTTGTTTGTTACTGCTAGATCAGAATTAGTAACTGTTTTCCTCTCTGAACTGAGAGATGTGTGTTTGTTACTGCTAGATCAGAATTAGTAACTGTTATCCTCTCTGAAGTGAGAGATGCTTGTTTGTTACTGCTAGAAGATCAGAATTAGTAACTGTTTTCCTCTCTGAACTGAGAGATGTGTGTTTGTTACTGCTAGATCAGAATTAGTAACTGTTATCCTCTCTGAACTGAGAGATGCTTGTTTGTTACTGCTAGATCAGAATTAGTAACTGTTATCCTCTCTGAAGTGAGAGATGCTTGTTTGTTACTGCTAGAAGATCAGAATTAGTAACTGTTATCCTCTCTGAAGTGAGAGATGCTTGTTTGTTACTGCTAGATCAGAATTAGTAACTGTTTTCCTCTCTGAACTGAGAGATGTGTGTTTGTTACTGCTAGATCAGAATTAGTAACTGTTTTCCTCTCTGAACTGAGAGATGTGTGTTTGTTACTGCTAGATCAGAATTAGTAACTGTTATCCTCTCTGAACTGAGAGATGCTTGTTTGTTACTGCTAGAAGATCAGAATTAGTAACTGTTATCCTCTCTGAACTGAGAGACGTTTTGTTTTGTTACAACTGTAAACTTAGGATTTGTTACTGGGATCCTCTCTAACAAAGAGAGACGTTTTACTTAGTGTTGAAACTTACTGCTGTAGTCCTCTGTGAAGTACAGTTTGTTGGTATCTGCTGGTAGTGTCTTTGTTTTGCTATTGTTTCAGAAAGCTTGGTTTTGTTCTCTTGTTTTCTCACCATGTCTGCTAAAGGCCAAAACATTAAGAATCTTGCTAAACCTCTTAACTATAAAAGCAGCACTTTAGTTAAGGGAGGGACTGAAATGCCACAGTGGTCTGATTCTGATTTTGAAAGCCTAATCAGTGACATTGGGAAGAAACATATTTGTGAGCAAAAGATAACTCAGTACTTTTCATCCAAAGGTTTCTCTGCTGATAGAGAATGGACTCTTGCTGAGTGTAAAACAGGTTTAGGTTATGGCCTTAAGCACAACTCAGTTAAGGAATGTCTTTTTGTTACTAAGCAGTACTGGGAATGCAAGTTGAAATCTATGGATGAAAAGTTAAAAGAAGCAGAAGAAAAGGTTTTAGAGCTAACCAGCGAGTGCAGAAGGCATAAAACAGCTACGAAACATGCCCAGAGCACATGTAAACAACTGCAGCAAACACTGACAGAAGTGCAACAGCAACATGCCAAACTTAAGTCAAAGTCAAGACCTCAGTGTTCTCCCCCTGTTGCCCCTACTCCAGGTCAGCCTTGTTACAAAGAGGATGGAAATCCTCCAGTAACAGCTGTTTCCTGAATTGTCTGAGAGTGACCTATCTGATGGGTCAGAATCTGTGTCATCAGATAAAGATTCTGACCATGCTACTGGTAAAACACACTTTCCAATCTGTGTTAAAATGAGACCTGTAACTGTTGTATCCTCTGAGGTACGTAATAGGAGAAATGAAGGTGGTGAAACCAGACTAGAAATTGGGCACATTCCTTTAGATGCAGCAACTTTGGACACAATATCCAAAGAGTTTAAACCTCCAAGGGAAATGGGGCTTGACTTCATTGACCTCATGCATAAGAAAAGGAATTTGTACTCACTACATCCCAATGATGCTGTAGCCATTGCTAGCCAAGTTCTTAACTTCACAGATGGTAGAGAACTTGCTAAAAAGGTGTTGAATGCTTTGGGTGACAAAGGCCAGAACACAAAGGGTGGGAAGCTTTTGATGACTGGATTAAATGCAAATGCCGTAAAACCACTGATTGGGGGCAGATTACCAACTGCAGACATAGAAAGGGAGAGTCTGCAGCAGACTTCTGTGAGAGGTTTGAAAAAGTTTTTCTGCGTCATTCAGGTATCAGCCATTACAATGCTGATAACATTAACAATACAACTGATGGTCCCCATTTTAGACAGCTGGTTGAGTCACTACAAACAGATCTTAGACAAGCTCTGGTGACTGCTGTTCCAAACTGGAGGAATACTAAGTGGGTTGATCTTAAGAATGAACTGGACCGTTTGGATGTGGATCTTGAACCAAACCATGTTCCTGCATCCATACACATCCTCACAGAGAATGGATCAAACTTGGGTTCCAATCAACAATTCTCTAATCAGAAAAAAGAGTGCCACTACTGCCATAGAATTGGTCACTTTTCTCGAGTTTGTCGTAAAAAGCAGGCAGATAGATGCAAAATGGGTGCTAGTTCTAGAGACAGCACAATGGGAAATTATTTTGGTGGGTTCTCACAGGGAAGCCCATCTGGGATTTCACAAGAACAGATACCTCTGATAATCAAGACTTTACAGGGTGTCACAGGACAGTTATCTTTGATATTCAGTGCTCTACAGGGAGTCACAGGGATTTCAACAGTTTCTCCTGCTTTGGCTTAAGTTAATTTGTCCTGCTACTTAAACTCATATTTGTGCTTTTTGTTTTTAAGAACTGGATTTTGATGGTTTCAAATCTCAGAGCAGAATCATAAGATTCTTATGAACATAAGTTGAATTTACCATCCAGGTTGAGCTTACCATAAGCTAAGTAGCATGTTAATAATATATTTAAGTGCACTTTTTAACTATTTTGTTTTGTTTTCTTACTAGCAAGGGACTTGAGACCAGTCCTGATTAATTTATGTTGTGTTGCACAATTTTAGAGATAATGCACCAAACGAAGTTTTTGCAGACTTTAGGTGATGTAGTTATTGCATTTAGATAAAATGAACCACTATACGATCAATTTAAAATTGTTATACACTGAATAAACCACTATACGATCAATTATACAATTTAAGTTTTATATTCTTTTCAGCTACAACCTGTAGTTTGAGTTCCTGATCTGTGGAACTCTGAGTATGGCTGAATTGATATGTTGAAAGTGATCCATATGGTTTCTGGATCAAAGGGGAAGCTAACACTAGCTTTAAAAGCACAATTTGGTCACAGTAGGGTAATACAAATAGTTTTCTCACCTGTGGTGAGATGAAAACTCGGACAACTAACGAGATTAGAGCAAATGTCTTGTTATTTCTGGTCAATGGGTCATGGTGAGGAAACATGAAACAATCTATTTAGATGAGAATGTTTCATTGAGTTTTGTTAGTTTCTGCTTGTACCCCAGAACTGAGATCTAGGGTCAGTAAAAGAAGAGGTGGGTAATTGTACAGAGTCCTGAGGAAGAACCATGATTTCTATTTTCATGGGGGTTACCCTTTGGGATGAAGATTTCAACACACTGTACATTATCATAACAGCCTCTTCTGAGGGACAGACAGTGGGGATAAGCAGATAAACTACAAAAAAAAATACATAATCAACATCAATGAACAATTTACTGCTCAGTGTTTCCTCTGTTACAGATCTGTTGGAGCCAGACAGTGCTCCAGCCAATCCAGCATGGCGAGAACAATTTGTGACGTGTCGGATGCAAGCCTGAACAGTTGAAGAGACAACTGATGTTCAAAGTGGACTTCCCAGATTACCTGCCTTTCACCGACATTGAAGCACACGCCATGGACATCCACACACACACACACACACACACACACACACACAATGTGACTGCTCACAAGCTGAAGTTGTGATGTAAGAGGAGGCATCACCACATGGAAGCAAGCCTCTTGGAAAACCATGGACAACTACTGGAACTTTTTTTTTTTTTTTTCTTCAGGAACATTTTTAGACCCAGATAACAGCCATAAACAGCTCCAATACTTGGTTACATCAACTTTTCTGACATTTATGGTACAATTACAGTTGTATAGTTACAGCCCTTTTAGTAATAATGTAGTTGTGTGATTCTCCATTTGGGAGAATCAAAGGGGGAATTGATAGAATTCTGCCCATAACAAATTATACTTTAACTCTTTCACCCTCTCCTATTCCCCCAATTGTGGCTCCATCATGTCTGCTACAAAACTTGACCATTCATCTCTGCAGGGACCCAGATTGTTATCTGACCATTTGTCTCTGCAGGGACCCTCATCGTCTATATGCTAATTTATCTGACCATTTGTCTCTGCAGGGACCCTCATACCCCCCATTAAAGTGACCACCCTGCAGTGTTCAAAGCAGGATTCCAATGTATATAATGCCCCCTCAAAATATCCCTAGTTAGATTGCTTCTGATCGACTGACTAAGCTGTGCCCGTGTAGATTTTCTGTCTGCACGTGAATAAACTCAAGTCAACTCTGAAGCCGTCTCCTGACTCCTGAATCGGACACCTGGTTCCTGAAGGCCGAATTTCTAACACAAGTAAATTCTTACTGTATTCAAATGCAAGGGGATTGGAATGCATAGTTGCCATAGTTATTGCTGGTTGCTAGGGTAGCTTGTGTTTGCATATAAAGTGAATGGTCCTCTGATACTATTGACTAATTGTTTGAAAATGTTAGTTATGGTGAAACTATATGTTTTCTCTAGTTCATATATAATGTAGCAACATGACTTATACAAAGTTGGGGCTGTTAAAGTCCTTGCTTCTTTTTCACAAATAGAGGTGTTCTATTGTTACTGTTCGCTTAGGAGTATGTAGGAGTATATCATATCGTCAATATGTTTTGTGTTCCATATTTATAAGAAAGCCAGTTGTTGGCAGAGATGCATTAGCAGTCACTGCTACAAATATGTTTGTGTTTCTACAAACCCTGGGAAAGATTACATTTTTCCCGCAGATTGTGTGTTCTTTTCTATATATTTTTTTTCTTTCACATTGCCTTACTGAGCTGGTTTTGATAATCACACCATAAGTAACAAGCAAGGTAAGCGCACTGTTCGTTTTTTTTTCTAATTTTTCTGACATATTTATTTATTTTTTCCTCATTTTCTGACCGTTTTTGGGCTCCCTATCTCCTTATAAAGGCGTTTTTTTCCCCAACTGTGTCACAATTCACTAGATGGCGCAGCGGTAATTTATTGGACTGCGACCTTGACGACAAGGGTTCGATCCTGCGGTGTGTTTATTTATTTATTCTGCGATCCACGCTGCCCATCCCCACACAAAGAAAGGGTGGGTCTGCTTTCATCCTATATCCTGATTGGTTCAGTCCACTATCTATATTGAAGATGGGCTAATGGGGCCGGTCTCTTAGAAAAAAAAAAATCCAACAGCATCGGCCCCTGAGGACTGTCAGCCCACCAGGCAAATGCCCATGATGTACGTCAGATTATCAGTCCAGCCCTAAGAGAATTGCATACCGGTTCACGCCGCAGTATACCAAATAAACTCACAAACTGCCCAGCACTCAAATACAATGGTTAAAATTCTTCATATAAAAATCATCATATTTGTTAATATATGCACCTAATGAAATTGATCAATAGTGTACGCCAAATATGTGCAATCCTGTTAAATGTTCCTGTATGAATACAGCTTTTTCTACAACAATGGACTTCTCCTGATTTTATATTATTTCTTTTACTAGTCATGACATAATCCTATCCAAGGATATGTTAGTCTCACGGACCATGCTGACATGAATACATTACATATATTCTTTTAGCTTACTCTTACTATTAGAATTTAACTTTTAGAGAATTAAAAAAAATTACTGCATTAGAATGTGAATTAAATTGTATTTAAATGGCTAAAGCTGTATTTTTTATAGACTATACTGGACAGAAGGATATCACAACAACAAATTCAGATAATATTAATCAACTATAAAAATCTGCCTTGTTCTTGGAGCTGGTTTATCAATCTCTGAGATTGGAAGAACCTAAAAATGCACTTCAGTCCCTGAAAAGAGGTAAAACCCACCCGGGTCAGATGGTACTCCTTATAAACTGTACTATATGGGTCGAGATAGGACCTCCGGTAATTAATTACTTTGATTATGTGATTATAAACAAATTCTTTCATAGAAATCAAAACACATTATTGATATCTTTGAAGTCATGAAGAAAAGTAAGGGTCCGCTAGACTGCAGAATCAATAGTTAATTATGATCCACAGCTGAAAATATACAAAGAATTTCCATATTCCTGTGTGGTTTTTTTCTTTAGATGTTCATCTAGCCTTTGAAAGTGTTGGATGGGATTTAACTATGGTCAACTTCCGACAGGTTTGGTTTTGGTCCTTTATTTATCTCTATGATTAAAGTTACAGTTCCCCTAATGCCGCTTAGGGAGAGTAGCAACAGTGCTGAACTCTCTCCATTTGTAGAGCGTCTGTCTTACCGTGGACACATGAACACCAAGGCTTTTACAGATACTTTTGTAACCCTTTCCAGCTTCATGCAAGTCAACAATTCTTGAACGTGGGTCTTCTGAGAGCTCTTTTGTGTGAGGCATGACTCAATCAAGCAATGCTTCTTAAGAACAGCAAACTCAAAACTGTTGTGTGTTTTTTTATAGAGCAAGGCAGCTTTAACCAACACATCCAATCTCATCACATCCCGGCTCTAATTAGCTCTTAGAAAAGTCATTAGCCTGATGGTTCACATACTTTTCCCCCTGACTTTGAATGTAAACATGTTGTGTTCAAATAAAACCATGCAAACATATCATTTTCAACAAAGTCCCTGCTAACAAAAATCAAATGGGATGTGAGAATGAGAGCAACTCGCCTACAGTGCCAGAAAGACAATTTTGTGTTGTTGCTCCAGTGAACCGTATCTCACATAATCCGGAAATCAGGAAAGCCTAAGACAACAAAGACATTAAAATCCCATATCTGAAAAATGACTGCCCCTTCCTTTCAACTGTTTTTTTTTACTGGGTCAACAAGTAATGTTGTCCGATCACATTCGTTTTTATTTTTATAAAAAGTTACACTTTTTTTTACACCAAGGCTGAACTTGGCTGAGCTATGGTAGTTACAGCTGTCTTGTCATTAGTTGTTGGGATGATATTCTGCAATGATATCACAATTCAGTCTACGAATATGTCATATCACATTCTTTATGTGTAGCCGATAAAAATAGACCCACTGTTTTAGTATAGCATCATCATTCTTCTAACTAGTGCCAACAGTTTTTAAAAAACAGATGTGTTTCTTACCTACAATGCCGAAAGCAGACACTGCTCTGGAAAGGCCAGAGGAGCCTTTCTGCCCAATCTTTGTCCGGTTTCCTAGATCCAATCTCCCCAGAAGCTCCCGGACCTCCTTTTGACTGTATACATGCTAAAAAACAAGCCAACAAATGCGGATATTACTTAATAAGTTATTTGTTTTTATATTACCAAACTAACTGGCAGACAGTGGACAATGTCTGAACTCAGATGCTGTTCTTTCCCGACCTTGACCTATAATCAATTAACTACTGTAAATTATTTGCTTATTTTAAGTAGCGGAAATTTTCCAGCCTTTATGGTACAGGTTTAGTGGCCGAAAGTCTCACAGGCGTAGATACATATCAGATCCATGACAAACAGAAAAGAAACAAGGAACAGCAGAGAAAAGTGGAATGCAAAACCTCTTAATCTTTTAATTATCAGGCTTGTAATGTTTCCTTATCCAATGGTCAGTTTTAAACCAGATCATAGGCATTTTGGTAGCGTGCTAACTGGCAACGATGCTACCCACACACCCACACTGATAAATGACAAATGAGTGGCGGCACAAGCGACTTGCTGCAGATAGGAACAGTCCAATTCCAACAATGAAAACCTACTAAGAAGAAATCCTATCCATCTCTGCGAGGGCAAAGAGTTGGTCTCTCTGCTAAGACAAGCTCAAGTAATATGAACACCCCCATTTTATAACAAGGGGTGTGGTGTCACCTTGTTGGCCTTGTTGGTCTTTTAATACATGGGATACATGATGGATTGTCATCCACAATCTAACTACTCTGGCGGTTCAGAGGACTGAAACACAACACTGATCATTTTAGTTTAACATTAGCTGTACATGTTAAAGAATGTTACTAGCTTGATCATTTAATTGGAGAAAACAACTAAGCCTTTGCAAAATGTAACTTGTCCAAAACAGCCACATTTTTAATGTTGTGTATGTTACAAAAGAATCTGTTTTGATAAGCTGTGTTTAAGTCACACATACTCATTAAAAAGGTGTAATTTGAGTGCAATTTTTTGCAATACATGACCTTTAGGTAATACACTTCCACCTAATCTATTAAATTCCTTATGTGCTTGAGCATGGATGCAGCCCTTTGTTTTGTCAATATTTCTGACATGATTAATTATTGCTGGAATGCCAGATCACAGAGAGATTTTCTCGATAAATCACAAACAACATTTCATAGTAATTAAAGAGCACTTTGTGTGTCTACATGTCCAATCAGCAGGGCAACATGTTAATTGTAGTGGAGAAACATACCTTATCATCGATAATGACCAGGTCTCGTGGTTCAGTACGGTCAATTTTCAGGACACGATGCTTAGTTTGAGCATTATTACTCCCAACAAGAAAATATCTCTGAGGAAAGAGTATAGAAAGACATGTTTTCATTGGATTATTGGTGACAGAACTTTAAAGTAAGAATGGGGTCATATGTAAACTCTAAGTAAAGGGGGGGATACATTTTCTTTTAAATAGATTAGTTACATCTTAAACTCGGCAAAATGTTTATATATCCAAGGACACTCAAACCTGCCACTATCACAAAGCAGAAAATGTTTTTATCCTGACCTCACCAGAAAGTACAGAACATCCAATTTTACAGATAAAGCAAAATTACATTTTAATATTATATCAATGTGAGGCATGAAAAAGGACCAATAATACAACAGAATATTATTGTACAGTATTGATTGGCTGAAATGTTATGTGCGCTCTGTTTTATTAAACTCATGGTGCCTGTCACATCTTTTTAAAATGAACTCACACAAATCCACAAAAATGTAGCTACTTCAGCACTGGATTGAGCTGTCTGTTGTTCCACTGTGCACACAAGTATAAACTGAGCATTTTCAAGAGCTATCTGGCCACAGAATATATGAAAGCTCATATCACAGCATTCTAATCAAACAATTCTGTTTTTATTTACTTTTTAAGCAGCATCTCAACTTTTTTGGAACTGGGCTAATGTAAAGATCACTGTAAATCAAAAAGTGAAATGAATAAAACTATGTTAAATATAATTTAAATATAAATTGTTTTTGCAAAATAAACAGAACCAGACAAAATTATCACTTGATGAGCTTTGCCATCAACATTGAATCAATGCCAGAGATTGGGTGGTCATCAAAGGGAATGACAAATATTAAACATAATAAATTATGTTTAAGGTTATGCTGTGTACCCTTTCCTCCTTAACCCTAAGCAGGTTCTATTGGTATTACACCTGTAACAAAACATTTAATCTTTATTCATTTAAATATGAACAGTAATTACAAATACCTTGTCTAATGCCCCTTATATGAAATATTAAACACTGAGTATGAAAAACTGTTAATCCACTGCTAATGTGCTATGTCCTGCTTTTGGAATGCTTCTGTGGTGATGAAAATAAAATAGAGATTTATATATATATATATATATATATATATATATATATATATATATATATATATATATATATATATATATATATATATATATATATATATATATGTGTGTGTGTGTGTGTGTGTGTTCATTACCATCCACTGCCATATTACTATGCTGTTCAAACAACCAAAGACTCAGCCTTTCAAAAAGGCTCTAGACTGCCCCCCAGTGTTACTTTGCGGAGGCCAAAACTTGTTTTACAAAGAAAATAAGTGGGTAAACAATAATTATTAGAATTTAAAAAATCCTTCAGCCTATTTCTTAAATATTGTGTAGATACAAAAAGTTTAAATCAGACCTGTTTATTGGTTTGTCTGGTTAGAGGGAATGAGTGGTTTGGTCAGAAACTGTTGTTTTCTATCAATAGTGTGATTTATATAATTAAAGTCATAGTTACATACAGCCCTTGTCTCATACAGCACACATTTCTGCACCCCGCTGATAACAGTGGCTGTCAAAGGCATGGTGGTAATGGTGCTGGTGAGTTATCAACCCTGGTCAAAACACAAAAATATATAAATAAATTACGCGAAAGAATCAAAGTGTGACATGTTAACATACAGAAAAAATCACATAAGAACTTAATTTCTTCATTCAAGGATCCATAAAAAATTACCTATTCATCTAACTATTAATCTATCCATTCATGTTACCAAAAGTATTCAATCGTCTGTATGAATTCAGGATTCAGTTGCTTGGTCGTGGTCTACCAACTGTTAATTTAGCTAATCTGAAGATCACATGAAGTTTGGAGGTCTGTAGTGACTTACTCTGCAAAAGGGTGTGACCCCTGTGCTCTGCATCCACTGACCCTGCTCTGTCATTTCACGCTACCAATTACTTCCAATTTGTTATAATATTTCTGACTGTGGAATATTTGGTAGTGAGAAAATTTAAATTTATATAAGTGAATACGTTTGACAATATCATTCTTTACTTTTAAACACAGACAGATTAACATACCCAGAAGTATTGAAATCCCCTTAAAAAAGTGAACAAAAACATCATTTAAAATAGATAAGAGTTTTAATATATTTCTTTCTTCAAAAATTTGGAGAAATTGCTAACAATTAATTCAATAAAAAAGCCTGTGGCTTTTTTCAGACTGCATAAGTAAATAAAACCAAAATAAATGAGTGTTGTATTATAACTGCCTGTTAAATTGATTTTACTGTCTAGGAACTTTTTTGTTCTCTATGACCTGTCTATAAATCTGATGAACCAATGGTAAAAAACCCTCGCCTTAAATGAGGAAAAATGCTGTTAAGCTGCACAAATTGAAGCATGGTCTATAGAAATATGGTAAAAGTAATTACAGTATAAATAAAGTACAATATACAGTATAAAAAAAATCACAAACAACTGAGAATTTGCCAGGAACAGTACGGTAACAGAAACAAACATACCAGTTACACAACTGCATATTTGGGTATCAACAAAACAATTGTGAGATATTATTTCCTGTCCATGAACTTTTTTGGCAAGTTAAGACTGAAAAACCTCTTGCAGAAAGTAATATTGGAAACAAACATATAATTGAGTTTTAAAAAAATATATATATAAAAAATTGGTTAATATAAAAGAGCTGAAAAAAGAGTGACAAAGAACAGAACCTCAATGCCACAGCAAACTACTGTGGTGGCTTTTGTTCAGGTCAAGCGCAACAAATTCCATTCATTGAGTAAGGGCCTTTTTATGTGTACATTTCAGCTCATTTTAATTTCTTTAATTGACTGTGTTTATGTGTTTGAGTAAACTGATTCCAACATCACAATTAATATATGCTAAAATGGAATTCATATTAGCAGGTAGAATATTACCTGCATAATTTCATATAAATGCTAATAACATTTGTGTGTTAACCAAATGTCTGATTATAAGACTTTTGAAACAGCTTACTGTAGAATAACTTCACCAAACTTTTTTCTTTCATTTTTTAATTAAATCATTTGCAGGCAGTAAGATAACAGAGACAATACTAATTAGTGCATTTAATAGACACATAACAAACCATACATTAACAGACTTACCTACAGGAAAGTGTAGTGAAGAGGAGCACAATTCAAACACACCAAAAGAGGCGGGCATGAGTAAAGACTAAAAAAGCTGAAACAAAGAAACAACACTGAATATATCAAAATAAAACATAAAGATATTTAAATGAGAGAATCTAAGTGCATTAAACAACCAGATTACTTATTCAAAATCAACAAGACCACTGTGCAGGTTGTCCATAGTCATTAAAAAGTACAGAGCACAGCTCTTTAGTTCAGAGGTACTGAGGACTGCACCGCTCCGTGCTTCACTCTCTGCTGATTTCAGCTGATGGTGTCGGACACTGATCCTGTTTTTACAGTTTGAAGAATCGTATGTCTCGTGTTTAGCTGGGCAGCTCGCTAACACCACTCGCTGAACAGCTAGATAACCTAACAGCGACCAGTGTGTCCTCAAAACAGAGCTGGACGCCTTTTCCCTGCATTACAGGCAGTGTGAACCCGGCGGTGCTCAGAAACTACATCAGACTTACAGATCAGAACCCGTCACTCCATTCAGCTCCAAAGCCTCAACACTAACAACGCTTCCCATCAGGTGACAGCAGCTTCAGCTGATACGGGTACTCAGCGGAGCCAAAACGCGAAGGAGAAATTGGTATATGGAGTATATGGTATATTGGTGTTTGGTGCCACCTAGCTGTATCATACACACTTTTTAGTCTTCCCACTGTATTGTAAATATAAAGTGTGTGTGTGCATTGATGGGAATAACGCCTTACTTTTTTCAGTAACTAATTACTCTGACAGTAACTATAACGCCGTTACCATTTCCGACACCCCGTTACTGCACGCTACTTTAGCCGATCAATTAACTTTTTTTTTTACAAAAGCATACCCGTCAAGTTTTCCGTTTTGGCCCGGAAACTACCGTATTTTACCCCTCTGTCCCCGCCGTCCTCCCGTTTTAGCATTTTCCCGTAAATTTCCTGTATTATAAAAATAAATTAAAAAACGTATTAATGAGAGATTAAATCTCTTAACGCCAATCATGGTGCCAGTTCAAGAAGAAAGTCCCGCCTTTCAGGAGAAACAGCCAATCAGCTTGGTGGTTTTGCAGAGCACAGAGGTGGGTCAGTGTGGGGAAGCCCCCCTGTTTTTGGTGCCTGCTAGTGGAATATTAAATTTAGAACTGATATTTATGGATATTTCTTTTAATCATTTGTTCCTTTATATTATAAAAGGTAAAATTGTTGTTAATCATTGTTGATGTACTGTTTTGCATACTTTATTGAGGAATGGATTCACTGATGGAATATATCTGGACCATGTCCTTCAGTAAAAGCTCATTTTGCAGATTTTTTGCACCCTTTGTTAAATTTTAAATCCATTGAATGAAAAAATATAACATAAAAGAGTGCATTCCTGACAAAAAAGTGAGAACTTCATGTAAATATCTAGAAAAGTGTTTTCATTTAGGCTGTATTATCAGAATTACATATGTAGGAATGTCCACAACATTTCAGTGTCAACAAAGGTAGACCTATTAGATTCTGATCATCTAATTGTAGTCTGTAAGTGTTTCACAGGTGGTTATTTTTATATTTCTTGTAAACCTGTCTTAAAATGTAAGGGATACTGAACATCAGTTGGGCTTGTGGGGCGGCTCAAAGCTGGCGGCAGAAAATTTCCGTTATTTTTAAATTCAAAACACGACAGGTATGAAAAAGTAACACAATAGTTACTTTTACTGGTAAATAGTTTCTTTTATAGTGGAGTAACTCAGTTACTAATTTTTTGGAGAAGTAACTAGTAACTATAACTAATTACTTTTTCAAAGTAACGTGCCCAACACTGTGTGTGTGTGTGTGTGTGTGTGTGTGTGTGTGTGTGTGTGTGTGTGTGTGTGTGTGTGTGTGTGTGTGTGTGTGTGTGTTTGTGTGTGTGTGTGTGCTAAAATGCTATTGAATTTGTGAACATATAAAATATAATATATAAGGGAGTTGTAAGCATTTTGCATAATATTAATGGGTGTGCAGTTTTCCCCATGATTTAAAGTGAACATTCCCGTTATTTTGATGTGTATAAATCCTAAAGGATATGGAGCTATTGATGTTTTTTTTTTCTTAAAGCCATTTATTCTTATATGAGAACATTGGCATGTTTAGGCACTGAAGTGATTTGGAGGTAAATGAATGAGTGTTTACAGATGTAGAGGTGGTCTAGAACTACATGCATATTACCTCAGTTTTCGGTAATAACGCTAAAAAGCAAATTGTACCCAAACAGTAAAATGAATGATGTGCGTCTCTCTCTGTGGTCCTACTGCCCTGATTATGTAAGTATCATCTGGATCAGATGGACTTTAAAAAAGTCCAACACAAGTCGAACATTAAGCATGAAACTAACTCTGTCGTGGTGACCACTCGAGACGACACAATATAACCTAAACTACTGTGCTGTAATACTGTGACCCCTAGTGTGGGCTTATGAGAACACGAGAGGTTGGAAAGGGGTGCGAGGGATGGGACAGAGCATTAGCGCGGGTTTGGGTCTCAGTTGTTATATCCAGAAATTATATCTTCACAGTAAAGTGCTAAACAGTATTCCGTTGTAAAAGGTTTCTGTTAAATATAGGAACGCAAACATGCAAGAATCTCTTATAATGTGAATTTTCTAAAAGTGCCGAGTTGTAGTATAAATAAGAAATACAAATAAAAAAGCTGTAGATACTCAAATGAACAGAATCGACTCTACTTGTGATCATCGACCGCCTCTAGATGGCGATGCTGACCTGCACTGATGCGTTTGTACGTCCTGACATCAAACAGCACTGGAGAGCATGATTATGAATCTTACATGTTATCTGAGGCCTGTACTTTTAGTTTACTGCGTTCAGTACTGAGTAAGCTAGTAGTCTTAGTGTAAAGTATGAAGCAGTGGTGTGCTGAACGGTCTCACAGTGTCTCTGTGGCGGTTTCTTTGGGAAATGGAGATTCAGAGAGAGAAAACGGCTGTCTGTAAATTGTGAGAGACATCTGAAGCGGACATGCAGAGGCTTAGACACACAGGCTGTAACCAGTTCCTCAGAGCTCCGTATCCTGGCTGTTATTTTGACAGCGTTATCACTGGGGTGGGGCCTGGGTGATAAGCTGTCCAAGGAACAGGGATGGCGCCGGCGTGTCCCTCCCCCGGGTCAGACAGGCATCCCGCAGCGGAGAGGGGCTCACGGGGAGCCGGGTTTGTGTTGGCAAGACCCCAGTGCTCTGGGAAGCATCGTACTCTCCTGTTTAACCCCCCATCCTCCCCCCCTCTCCCCGCTTTGTCTACGCCCTTCTGTTTTCTACCCCTCCTCAGTTCCAGCCCTGAATCTGTTACATCCGTTTGTATTTCCTCATGATCTACTCTAGCTATACTTTATTGTTGTATTTTACAAACTTATTTTAAAAACAGTTTTGTTTCTAAGTTGGGCTGTGAAAAAATCAGAGTATGTATTCATTTATTTTCCTGTTAAACAGCCAGCATTGTTCTGTAGTTTTTAGTATTAGGAAACTTTCAAAGAAAATAATATATTTCATTATTTTGGATAACTAATATATAATGTTTTAGTATTTATAGTTCCTATATTTAATCTCTATTACAGCTTCCATTGTTTGGAAATTTAAGGTTTCCTGCATAAATTTGTTATTAAATTTGAGTCAAGTCAAGAGTATTGACAGATATAATGTGACTTAACAAAACAAAATTACGATCATGTCTTTATTAGGAACAGCCATTAAAACGTTAAATCAATGTTGATTTTGAAAAGTGATGTAGCAATGTTCTTTCAATGTCATATGTTCAACCTCTAATAAACCATACCTCACTAAAAGTGTTAACAATAAACTTACATCACTGTAGTAAATCTGAGTATAATGAAAGTTACCCACCACAACCGATCTGATTCAACACCTGATCTCGAAAACACTAAAAGAGTAAAGCCATTAGAACATGATCGTGGTGATAAATTAAAAAGCAATTACTGCAAATAGAAAATGCTGATTCAAAAGGCAGAAGGTTGAGGACATTATGTTGAGCATTACATTTTGATTCAATGTGGTTTCAACACTGAAACAACAACAGACATTACTTTAGTCGTATTTCAACCACATTTCAACGTTGAAGGTAGGTTGTGTGCCAGCTGGGGAAGGTTCATCAGTTTAACAACTGTAAATGTTAAATATTGTCTATTTTTCTTTCTCCATGAATCTGTGGATTGAAAGTAAGAGTAGAGTTAAACTGTCTCTTCTCCCTCTCTCTCAAGGAGTGAACTCTAAACTGTTGCTTTCCTGATCAGGCCAGTTTTGCGCACTCTCTCCACTTTTAGACTCTTTGGCCCGTTTTTCTGCGCTAGAAATGCGCACTCTCTCCGCTTTTAGACTCTTTGCCCCGTTTTTCTGCGCTAGAAATGCGCGCTCTCTCTGCTTTTAGACTCTTTGGCCCGTTTTTCTGCACTAGAAATGCGCACTTTCTCCGCTTTAGACTCTTTGGCCCGTTTTTCTGCGCTAGAAATGCGCACTCTCTCCGCTTTTAGACTCTTTGGCCCGTTTTTCTGCGCTAGAAATGCGCATCCTCTCCGCTTTTAGACTCTTTGCCCCGTTTTTCTGCGCTAGAAATGTGCACTCTCTACGCTTTTAGACTCTTTGCCCCGTTTTTCTGCGCTAGAAATGCGCACTCTCTCCGCTTTTAGACTCTTTGCCCTGTTTTTCTGCGCTAGAAATGCGCACTCTCTCCGACTTTTTGGCCCGTTTCTGACACCTAGCTTTCAAACTTTGAATCGCACATTATAAAAACCTGCTTAACAGCGGGCCAACTTTCATTCTATTTCTAAAATACTTTGTGGGCCGCTCCAAAAAAGGAAACGGGCCGCAAATGGCCCGCGGGCCGTAGTTTGGACACCCCTGTTCTAACAGGTCAGTTGAAATAGGTGAGCCTAAGCAGGAAAACACCAAACAGTAAAGGAATCCTACCCATCAGTACCAGAATTGCTCATTGCTGAACTAAAGATTGTATTGTTCAGTGTGTGCCCTTGCCCTTTGTGCACTGAAATTCCTCTCAATTATTGATTTTATGTACAGTAGAGGGAAATATATACAAATCCCTTCCAATCTTTCTTTGAGGAACATTGTTTTTTAAACCTGTCAATAACTTTCTCACACATTTGTTACAAAATGAAGCTCCTCTGTCCATATTTGCTCTTCTATTTGCTCTTTAAAGAGCTTTTTTTTAATACTGCTTTAAACCAAATCATGATTATAATTACCTGTTGACATCACCTATTTCAAATTACATAATTATTTTTTTAATCAGGGAATTTGGCCTCACTCATCCTGAAGAACTTAACAACTTAAAATAATATACATAACATAAGCTATAAAAAAGTGCAAGAAGTTCAGTAGTGCAATTATAAAATTGCAGTAAAGTGAGTATGTGCCTCTGTAAAATTTACTTTACATGTAAACGTGTAGAGAGTAAGGTGCATGGTTATTTCTGTGGTAGGTTCAAAAGTCTGGTGGCAGTGGGGAAGAAGGAGTTCTTTAGCCTGGAGGTTTTGCATTTCACACTTCTGTACCTAAGGCTTGAAGGCAGAAGAGTGAACAGTCCATGCTGGGGTGGAGTCTTTGAGGATGGAGGCAGCTCTCCTGAGGACTCTCTGGTGGTAGATGCTCTGCAGAGAGGGCAGTGGAGTCCTGATGATCCGCAGTCTTTACCACTCTCTGCAGGCGTGTACGGTCCGTCACAGTAGTGTTGCCGTACCACATGGTGATGCAGCTGGTCAAGAGGCTCTCAATGACACAGCTGTAGAAGTTGCAGAGTATCTTGGGAGACATCCCGGACATCCTCAGCCTCCTCAGGAAGTACAGCCGCTGTTGAGCCTTTTTGACCAGCTGTGTGGTGTTCAACGTCCAAAGTCCTCACTGATGTGGATGCCCAGGTATTTAAAATTGTTCACCCTCTCCACTTCTAGCTCCCAGATGAACAGTGGCTGATGAGGTCTCCTCTCCTTCCTAATGTCCACTATCAGCTTCTTTGTCTTGTCTGTGTTGAGGGCGAGGTTGTTGTCCTCACACCAGGACACTAGCCTTGTCACCTCCCTCCTAGCCGCTTCAATACTGTTGCAGCTACTGTGCTTAAAGTCAGACCGATCAGAAGGTAAATCATATCTACAGAACATACTGATATTTCCCAGCACAAGACAGACCAATTAAATACTTTCTATGTCACACCCTGGCAACCTCTGTCTTCTAAAACAGCCTTACTCATGTGTACGGTGGCTTAGTGGTTAGCACCGTGCTGCCCTGTGGCTTAGTGGTTAGCACATTCGCCTCCCAGCACTGGGGTCTTGGGTTCAAGTCCCTATCTGGGTGGAGTTTCCATGTTCTCCACGTGTCTGTGTGGGTTTCCTCCGGGGACTCTGGTTTCCTCCCACAGTCCAAAAACATGGAGATCAGGTAAATTGGATACTCTAAATTGCCCAGAAAAATTGAATACTCTAAAATTGTGTGGTGTGTATGTGTAAAGTGTGTGGTATGTATGTAGGTTTGTGTGTGTGTAAATTTGTGTGTATGACTGTGCCCAGATATGGATTGGCACACTGTCCTGGGTAAATGCTGTAGTGCCCGATGCAGTCCTCCAGGTGGACGGTTGTTTCTGGTTGAGAGTACGCTGTGCGCTATTGGCTGCCCCTTCTCACTGGTGTGTGGATGAGTGTTAATGTGTAATGTGCTTGTGTGTAAAACGTGTTAATTGTAAAGCGTCCTTGGGTTTCTAGAAAGGCGCTATATAAGTTGAACTTCGTTCGTTCGTTCGTGTACCACTGACACTATGAGCAATGTGTTCTGTGGAGACTTCTATGTTTTTGGTATAAAGGCCCTCAACAAACATAGAACTCATTCAGTTTAACAGGAAGTGTTGCATGAATGGCTCTACTCTGTTAATCTGTGATACATGTTTGATTATTACTAGTCTGAATAGGATCTACCAAAAGCTGAAAAGTGGCCTAGTGTTGAATCGGTGCTTGTCTTATTTTTTATTAAAATTTTGGCTACACTCATCTTTGCAGAATTATTGTAATCATGCCACACTGGAGGGTTTTTGAGCATGAACCACTTTTAAGATCATGCCACATCATCTCAATAGGATTTAGGTAAGAACTTTGTCTAGGCCTCTATTGAAAAATGCTGAGAGATCCCTAATTCATATGTTTCATAGAGAGAACCAAGGCTGGACTGGTAATCTGGCTACTGGGTGGCCGACAGTTCTCAGGGGCGATGCTGTTGGGGTTTTTTTTGTACGAAAGCCCCACCCCTTCTCTGCACTGTCTCCTGCTAGTTTCCCGCTATTTGATGAAAGTAATGTTAGCTCCATTAGATGAGAATTCCCAAAATCTGCCAGCCGTGGTACCATATCCTGATAAAATAGCAAAAGGTCAAGACTGAGAACTGTTGGATGAAGTTTAGGCTACATTGTATACATAGTATATGATTATGTATAGTACACGTTAAACGTTTTAAAAAGCACTCAAACTAATGAAAAATAACTTAACAGATTTTAAATGGCTAAATTATACGTAAGAGTTCTGCAATTTAAGCATTACTAAGGTCATTGTAACAAAAGTATAAAAATATTATTAGAAAATATATGCCTAGATTGCATAAAAATAAAACAGTGTTAAATGCTTTTAAGACATAGTTGCTTTGCATGAGTTCATAAAGCTGCCTTGTTTTTAGTCTGTCAAAAAATCATGTGATACCTTATTAACGAGAAAGTACATTTTAACTTAGAGAGGAATTAGGATTGACTTGCTGTTTTAGGGAAATGTGATTTAAATAAAAGATAAAATAATCCGTTAAACTACACAGACATAGCAGACAAAAGTGGTGGAGTTAGGAGTAGATACTAAACTTCTGATACATAGAATGTTGATATTACATTATGTTTGAAACAGAATATAGACAAGGAGGTAGAACTTCAGAATGTGTTGAGTAAATGTACTAATTTGCTTTCCACAATTGTTAAAAAGTAAAAATGTTTACGATGCGGTTATTAATTGTTTGGTTATATGCATGCCTGAAGCCAATACCATACTGAATAAAGCTCTGTCTGTCCCTCTTTAAGATATCCTGTTCCTCTCTAGGATCTTCTGGTACACATAGTTGTTCATAGGCTTGATATGATTACTCAACAAATGGAGTGGCTGGCTGACCAAAATTATTCTGAAAGGGCATGGACAACTCATCCAGGAGGTCATGAAAGAACCCAGGACAACATTTAAAGAACTGGGAATATAAAACATTATCAGAGTGTGGCTAATGACTTCAGCAGGTCTGATAAAACAGCCTTACTAAAGGCAGAGAGCCAGAAAGTAGCATAAACACGGAGGCACCCTGAAACACTGGCATCCACCAGTATTTTGAGTCTATGTGGACTTTGACTGGAAGCCAGTGCAGTTTTGACAGTAGCACATTACAATAATCTAGCCTTGAGGTAATAAAAGCATGTACTACTTTTTCTGTGTCATGCAGGGATCAGGTATTTCTTACCCTGGCAATGTTACAGAGGTGTAGAAAAGCTGTTCTAGTAACATTAGATGTGTGTTTATCGAATGCTAGATCTGAATCTATGATAACGCCAAGATTTTTAGCTGCTGAACCAGGTGTGACTTAGAAGTCGGCTAGAATTAACATCAAGTCTGATCATTTATTTCTAGCAGCTTTGGGGTGTAATAGGAGAACTTCTGTTTTATCACTATTTTATTTAGAAGAAAGTTGTGAGACATCCATAATTTCAGATCTTTTACACATTTCTCAATTTTTCTTTTTCTCACTCACATCAGGTTTGACTGATATGAAGAGCTGCATATCATCTGCATAACAATGAAAATAACCGTCATGACTTTGCTCATAATGTAAATAAGTATGGTTCTAAGATAGTGCCTTGTGGAATTCCATATCTTACCTTGGTATGACTGAAAGGTATATCATTCAACCTCACAAACTGATAACGATCGGTTAAGTATGATTTGAACCAGGCAGTTCCAGTTACACCGACCATGTTCTCTAATCTTTCTAGAAGGATAGTATGATCTATTGTATCAAAGGCTGCGCTCAGATTGAGTAGTACCAGTAAGTGAAACACAGCCTTGGTCGGCGGCAAGAAGCAGAACGTTTGTTATCTTAGCTAAAGCTGTCTCAGTGCTATGATGAGGCCTAAATCCAGATTCTGGTTTCTTTGCTTTAAAGACTTTTAACTTAACTTCAGTAACTGAATGGCACGGTATTAAACTTTCTTAAAAATTTGAATACTTAGCAACTGTCTTGTAACACCTTAGCATTCACCTGTAATATCTTAGCTACTGCCCAGCAACACTTTTAGTAATGACCGTAAATATGATAGCAGCCACCTAGCAACAGCTCAGCACAACTTTAACAAGCAGCTGGAATTCCATAGCAACAACGTAACAACACCTTAACCATTACTTGGCAAACCATAGCAACAGCACAGCACCCATCTAGCAACAACCCCGGATTCCATATCATGTATTCAAAGGTTTTTGGACTTCTCTATAAGCCAAAAATTAGCCAAAAGTGTGCTATATGTGTTTTTTTGCAAGTTTGAGACTTGGAAAAGGATTGCAATTCTTTGCTCATTTGAATCTTGTGCAACCTGTTACTCTGAAAAATATTTAGACCACCCCCCCAATCATTTATACATATCGATGTTCAGTTTGTTTTTCATCATATTTATTAAACATGCATATTTTTTTAAGTGTCAAATAGCCTTGCTCAGATAATCTAAAAGTTATTTAAATAAATATTGTTTAATGTGCATTTAAGTGTAATGGAATATTACATATGAATAATTTCAAAATATTTATTACTTTTTGCAGTGCAGGAAAAGAGATGGGAAAATGGTAAATTGCTTCAAACAACATAGCTTAATTCAGGAAGAGTTTTTCAGTAACTTACAAATGTAATGAATCCCTAGGAAATGGAAATATTTATTATATTGGACAAAAGGTTGGTGCAAGAAAAAAGTAAATACAAAATACAAGCAGCTTTGGTATGTGCTGCAGCTGAGCATTACCATGGTTTTGTTACGGTGAATGGCTCTGAAGTAGTCAAATACATTTTGGTGACTTAGAGGAACATTTTTAGTAAATTAGCTTCCTGCAAAATCTGCAAACTTTGATGGGATTAGTTGCTGTGTCTAAGAATGGGTTTAGACCTGCCTCTGTCTTTAAAGTGTTTGACTGAATTTCTTTCTTTGCTTATCTATGTATTGCTTATACTCTCCATATTTGGAAATAAATGTATCATTCATTTAAAGAGCAGTTTCACAGATATCTATGTAGTAAATAGTGTGAATTTAACAGATGTAAAAGTAAAATACTTTGTTGTATAGTGAAAATTGTAAATGGTGATGGAAACAAATGGCACTTCTCCATTAGTGACAGCTACTTATTAAGACACACTATCAAAATTTCTTGATCTAGAGATTACACCATCATTATTTAACGAATAAAGGGGCACCCAAGCGGGCACTCAATTATTTTTATTAATATTTAATTTTCCCAAAAGAAGGGCACTGCTGCTATAGAGGGCACTGAAGAGCATGGAGACAATATGGCAGGGGTGCCCCCCCCCCCCCCCCCCCTTTGAGCCAGTGTTAAATATATTTTGGGGGAGTTTATGGGATCAGTCTTTATCATGATAACTGCTTAAAATGAATTATCTGTTTTGTTCTCTTAAGTGTGAATGTCATATTGTTTTCATTTAGTGTTACCCCAGATGCCAAAATGTACTTGAAATAATCTAAGACTGTAGTCTAAGCTTTGCCTCAGTGACGTTAGCATGACATTATTTGGATGCCACATCAAGGTTAAGTTCCCTGTGTTTGTCAAGCACTGATATCTAGCTTATTGATATACCTTTAGATCGCTTATATATAGAGAGTAAAACATCTAGGCTTTCCTCAACTTGAAAATCTTCATCTTGAACCCTTTCCATGTCTTCTTTCTATCACTCAGTTTATTAGTCATTACACACTGAATCTTGTTCTTGTTTCCTGTTATTCATCCCATTGCTCCCTTCCAGCATCGGATACATCAGCTCTAGAGGTATAAACTCTTTAGAGTGTCTCTCATATGAGGGCTTTGATCCTGCACTAATAATCCTGCCGTCCTCCTCTTTTGATGGCAACACGCTGAGCGCACTCCCTGATGGAGGGTTTGCAGTAAAAAAACTAATGGAATATTTGGCAAACAGAGTCCGGCTACATGTGCTGCAGCAATGGCCTAGCAAAGGCCAAGCAGCCTGAAAGCAGGCAGTACTACAGTATACAGTATGAGACAAAACATCTTGAAACCATTAGAGTGCAAAGAGTCAAAAGTTTAAAAAATATCAAACTATGGCGCTTTTTTTTTTTTTTTTACATTTTTGAGTCACTTTTGTGCATTTCAACAGCAAATGCAATCCTCAAAACATTTTGAACAAATAACACCACACAAAAGATGACAATGCCTATACCTAACTTACACTTCTTTGAAAGTGCTATAAAAATATTCCCCAGTACCTAAATACAGCAATACACCTACCTCATAAAATTAACCAAATCATTTTTTCTGCACAAAAGCACATTTTGTTGTCACAACACAAAAACCTGAAACAACATCGATTATTTTTTTCATTTAAGACTAACACACAGCAGATCACATTACAGAAACAGAACAACTGTTGTACTCTTCTAGTAAACTGCAAGCATGACAATGTCTGTTTTGAATGACTTTTTTATAACATTTTTGTCATGTGTGTTTTTTGGAAAACATTCATTCAGTTACAAAAATACAGACATGACATTTTTGCCATATAAACTTAATGAGCATTGGTCTATCATGTGCAAAATTAAAATATAAAACAATTGTTCTTAGTCTTTATTGAATACCCCCACCCATGCTAATTTCTTTCCCTTGTCCTGCCCCAACTATTCCTTTCTCTTGTCCTGTCAAAAACGATTCTTCTCCCTTGGCAAACACAGACAAAATAGACAAACACAGTCTGCTTAAACTAATACCACACAAAAAATTATATGTTTGCATGGTTTTATTAAACACAACATGTTAACATTTACAAGTGAGGGGGGGGTATGTGAAACCCTAGGCTAATTTTCTAAGAGCTAATTGGAGCCAGGATGTGAAGAGATTGGATGTGTTGGATGTGTTGGCATTAAACAAGAATGGAGTTCATGGGAGGACACCGCGGAGGAAGCCACTGCTGCCACATTGCTGCATGTTTGAAGTTGTTTGGAAGGAGAACACTCAACGCTATGTGTGGAGAAAAAAGGCACAGCACACCATCATCAAAACCTCATCCCAACTGTGAAACATGGTGGAGGGGATATCATGGTATGGGGCTGCTTTGCTGCCTCAGGGCATGGACGGATTGCAGTCATCAACGGAAAAATGAATTCCCAAGTTCAAAAGAGTCATTTTGCAGGAAAACTTAAAATCATCTGTCCTCCAACTGAAGCTCAACAGAACAACAGGACAACGACCCAAAACATAGAAGTAAATCAACAACCGAATGGCTTAAACAGAAGAAAATACTCCTTCCGGAGAGTCCTGACCTCAACCAAGTTGAGATGCTGTGGCATGACCTCAAGAGAGTGATTCACACCCTCACTGTGAATGTTAACATGCTGTGTTCAATAAAACCATGCAAACATATACATTTTTGTGTGGTATTAGTTTGAGCAGACAGTGTGTGCCTATTGTTTAGGGGTGGGTTTCCCGAAAACGGTCAATCTTAGCGAATAACAGACAAACCAATAAATGACATGAGTAAAGAAGGAGCCAGTTCTGCGAGTGTTTCCCAAACAGCTTCGCAAAGTGAAAATTAACGAACGAGGTTAAAGAACGCCTTCGTTGACTCCTCCCCTGAAACAGCGCGCTCAATCGATCCACAAATAAAGATTCAACACTGCCAATATGCAGTATTTATTCACTATTACACCCTAAAAACGTAGAAATGTGTTGCAATCAACAACATTATATATATTCTGAAATTTAATTTACAAAAGAATGTACAAAGAATGTATGCATTGATAAAATACTCCTAAATACACATACGAATAAATAAATAAACAAAAATCTAATCTATTTTAAAACATAAAACTTTTTTTTACTTTTTTAAACGATTATTGTAATATGTATTATATTAATAGATATTATATATTGATTTATTATTATTATCATTATTATTATTATTATTATCATTACTGCAATAAAATAATATAATAATACATATACGTATGTTCCTGTATGTCTATATGTCTATATATATATATATATATATATATATATATATATATATATATATGGGTCAATGACGTGACGCCTAAATTTTGTGTCCAACTACATTTTTTTCAATTAAAAAAAGGTTTAAATGCATAAAAAGTTGAGATAGATATGTTGTCTCTCTCTCACATTTGTAATTTTACTTATTAAAAAAAATTAGTTCATCAGAAAGTTTTGGTTATTTAAAGTGTCAAAATATCATGTGGTGCGACCCTCCCACCATGACAATTGTTTTGAAAACTTCTTTGAAATTACTCCTAACCTATATATTTTATTTTTTTTGCCCTTTTCGGCATGATTTTCAAAGTGTTTTTTAGTCCTGTACAAAATTGCAAAGCCTTTGTCATTTTATTTCCATCGTAATATACAAGCAAAATCTGTCCGATAATCTCCATTTTATAGAATATTATGTAGTGCGACCATCAAGAAACTACTACTTTGAGGCCTTTATGTTAAAATTGATTTAAATTACAGGAAGTTGCATCATTTACCCGTTTGTCAGGGACCTGTGGAAGCTGCATGCAAGTTTGTAACTCTCTCTCAAATTTGATAAAAAAAAAAAACCTTTTTAACTGCTGGTATGTTGTTGCCACATTTGAATATCATGTAGTATGACCTCAAAAAAATAATGAATATTAAGTTATTTCTACAAATATATATTTTGACTATAAATTTCAAAGTGACCTTTTGTGGGAAGTTAGCTTATTTTGTTAAAGTGGCCAATTCTCTGCCAGTAAATTCTGACTGAACATGAAAACATCATGTGGTGCGACCAAATGTCATGTGGTGCAAAGCAGGGTGTTTTCCATGATAGATATATGGGCTAGATTGTCACTTTTTGTGCTTTTATATTTAGGTGATGACATGTACACATAAATTACTATATTTTAGTATTTTTTGGAAAATATTTTAATGCAATTAAATTTTAATGCAATTATTAAAAAATACAGATAATGTTTAATCTTTGTAAAATATAATTTTAAAAATGCAAAAAAAATGTAAATGTATATAAAAAAATTTATTTCTTTACAACTGTAAATCTGTTTTACCAGATGCCGCTGTCAAGCAAAGTAAAAAACGCTCGACATAGGCAGCGTGTTAATTCTAATGCCGCAGCAAATAGATTTGAGATGAGATGAGATGCTGGCCAAAAAATCAGGGTTAACTATTACTTGCTATTGAGAGCCTTCAGAAACATGATGTAATGATTCCAGGCAAATTAACAACTGTTAGGGGCACCTTAAAATTCACCAGATTTTGTCCTCTGCACAAATTAGTTATAGGGAGGTGTAGAGCTGGGCAATATGGCCCCCAAAAATGTTTTATTCGATTTTAAAAACTAAAACTTAAACTACAGATGATAAAGAAATGGTTAAAAACAAGTTTTTATTTATTTTGTTTTGTAACAATTGAGAACATCTAGTAACTTTTAGAAAGCTTTCTCCAACACAGTTTAGGTACTGACACAATGCACCCTCAAACCTGTTTTTTTTTTTTTCAATTCTAGAATTAAATTTTCTTAACAAAGCCATAATATTCGCTGCACTTAAAACACATCATAACACTTATGTAATACACATATTACATTGTGATGAGATTTTTGTAAACAAAAACAAAAAAAAACTTTATGAAACATTGGTGTTCATGACAAATCTTTGATATTTTAATTGAATCTGGTTTAAATCAGGGCTCTGAGTTGTCCAGTGGGCTAAGCTGCCATTATGATCAGGAGATCGCCAGTTCAAATCCTAGTCATGCAGTTTTCCATCAGCTGCTGGAGCCATGAGAGAGCACAATTGTATCAGATGTATCAGAGCCGAGTCGCTGCACTTTTTTGTTAGCGCTGTGATGCTACTTCTTAACCCTCCTGGTGTTGGGGCATCACTAGTAATAGGGGAAGTCTGAATGAGTGAGTTGGGTAATTGGTCATGTAAATTAGGGAAAAATTGGGAAAAATAGAAAACAATTCTGGTTTTGTATGGAATTCTATTTTTGTATTTATTTATTTTGTTGAATTTATTGTTTATTGATCTTTTTAAATAGTTCAATAGTAATGATACGATACTTTGTCATTTGGAGCAACCATTTATCATGTGGTGCAACCTATAATAACAGTAACTGTATTAAATAAAAAAATAAAGTATCCATTTTCTGATGCTAAAATATAAACTATTGATGTAACGCCAGGTAGTGAGGAGTGACGCAAGCCGAGTAAAATAAGCAAACAGGTTTATTAACAGGCAGTATAACAGAAAACAGCAAAGCCAGGCCAACAAAGATCTCACCGAAAACCCAAGACGTAGTCGAAAGTACAGTCCGAGTTCGTAACCGAGTATCAGTCCAACCATGCAATAAATCCAATAAGGGCAAGACAAAAGACATAAACCAATAATCCAAAAAGAGAGTCGTAACCATAAAGCCAAAACGAGAGAAAATAGGAGAACGCTTAGTATGCAACATCAGTCGACAATACCTCGCGGTGTTTGTTTACATACTGCAGACTTAAATACCGGAGCTAGATGGGTATGAACCGGAACTAACTCAAAGAGTCCGAAGGAGCCGAAGGACGAGGACGATGCAAGGAAACCACCTCCTCACCCCCAGTGGCGTCCTGGACAGGCAATGCAGAAGCGGAATCGGAACGGACGGGAACCCTGGACCTTGGACGACCCCTCCTGGAGCCGCGGACGGAACTGGAAGAAAGGGCAGAAACTGAACCACGATGTCTACTCTGTTGAGGAACCGGAGACCTCTTCCTGGGGCGACCTCTTCCTGGGGCGACCTCTGGGGCGTGGAGCCGGACGAGACGGATGAGACCGATGAAAGTCTTCCACCATTAGAGGGTCCAGAACATCCCTCGCTGGCACCCAGCTCCTTTCCTCAGGTCCGTAACCCCTCCAGTCCACCAGGTACTCCAGGGCTCCCCCTCTCCGCCTGGAGTCCAGCAGTCGTTCCACCGCATAGACTGGATCACCATCCACAGCCACCGAAGGAGGAGGAGGCGACCCAAGCGACGTCTCATCCAACGGACCAGGGATAACCGGCTTTAACAAAGATACATGAAACGAAGGACAAACACGGTAATGAGGAGGCAAATCAAGACGGTAGGTGACTTCATTAATTCTCTTAATAATCTTAAAAGGTCCAATGTACTTAGCTGAAAGTTTCTTATGTGAATCTGGTTGCTGGAAATCCCTGGTTGACAGCCAAACCCGATCTCCAGGAGAATAGAGAGGGGCCTCGCGACGTAGGCGATCTGCCTGTCTTTTCTGTCGCTGTAATACTGCCTCAATACGCCTGTGAGTCTCCTCCCACACTTCCTCGCTCCGACGCATCCAATCATCAACTGCAGGAATGTTGGAGGGTTCAGCTGACCAGGGCATGATGGGTGGTTGATAGCCTAAAAAACACTGAAAAGGAGTCATATTCGTGGTGGAACTGATCAAAGAATTCTGAGCTAGTTCGGCCCAAGGAAGGAATTTAGCCCAATCGTGAATGTTGTTAGAACAATATATTCTCAAAAATTTACCTAGCTCCTGATTCATTCTTTCACATTGGCCGTTACTTTGAGGATGGTAGCCGGAGGATAAACTGACAGAAATACCTAATCTACTCATAAAGGCTGACCATACTTGAGAAATGAATTGAGGACCGCGGTCGGAAACAATATCTTCAGGGATACCAAACACACAAAAAACATGATTAAACAAAGCCTCAGCAGTTTCTAAGGCCGTGGGCATTTTAAGAAAAGGAATGAATCTAACACCGCGAGAGAATCGATCTATGACTGTCATGATCACTGTCTGACCCATAGATTCAGGGAGGTCTGTAACAAAATCAACTGCAAGATGGGACCAGGGTCGAGCAGGTATGGGCAATGGCACTAATTTGCCAGCGGGAAGAGTACGAGGAGTTTTACACTGAGCACAAATAGTGCAAGAAGCAACAAAGTCATGAATGTCCGAGCACATGTTTTCCCACCAAAAATGATTCTCTAATAATTGATATGTTCGAGTCTCACCAGGATGTCCTGAAGTGAGAGAAGTGTGGGCCCATGTGATAAGTCTATCTCTACACTGGTCAGGTACATAGGTTTTGTCTGAGGGACACTGTGCAGGGGACTGTGAAGTGGAGTTAATCTGATCAATCTCCTCTGAGATCTCCCATCGGATGGGAGCTACCACAATGCCTGGTTTCAGAATAGTAGAGGGTTCTGAGCTTACTAAACTCTCGTCCTCGTAAATTCTAGAGAGAGCATCTGCCTTGGTGTTTCTGGAACCTGGTCGATAAGTGATGATGAAATCAAAACGTGCAAAGAAAACAGACCAACGAGCCTGACGTGAATTTAAACATTTCATGGATCTTAAATACTCCAAATTCTTGTGGTCAGTGATTACTACAAAGGGATGTAATGATCCCTCCAACCAATGTCTCCACTCCTCTAAAGCTAGCTTAATGGCCAAAAGTTCACGGTCGCCAATGCCATAATGACGTTCAGCTGGGGAGAGCTTATGGGAGAAATAAGCCACCGGGTGCATCTTACTGGGAGAACCGAAATGTTGGGAGAGTACAGCTCCAACCCCTACACTGGACGCATCTACTTCAACTACAAAAGGTTCCTTAGGCTCGGGATGTTTCAATAAAGGGGCCGTAATAAACACTTCCTTGAGAGAAGAGAATGCAACGGATGCTTCTTCTGACCAAACCAATTTTCGGGCATTACCTTTTAGCAAGTTTGTAAGTGGGGCAGCTACAGAACTATAATTACGTATAAATCTACGATAGAAGTTAGCAAAACCCAGAAATCTCTGTAATTCCTTGACTGATTTGGGACGAGGCCAATTAGCAACAGCTTGAACCTTCCTATCATCCATAGTTATACCAGTAGTACTGATCACATATCCTAAAAAGGAAATGGTAGACATATGAAATTCGCATTTTTCTGCTTTGACGAAAAGCTGATTCTGAAGTAATCAAGTAAGTATAGCACGTACATGGGAGACATGAGTATGTAGATCTGATGAGTAAATAAGAATATCGTCAATATATACTATGACAAACCGTCCTAACATATCACGGAGTACATCATTAATGAAGGATTGAAACACGGAAGGGGAATTCTTGAGACCAAAAGGCATAACTAAATATTCATAGTGCCCCCTGGTGGTAAAAAAGGCAGTCTTCCACTCATCACACTCTCTGATTCTTACCAAATTATAGGCACTCGAACTGGATCTGGAGTCTTCTGACCAGCTGCTCATTAATAAAGTTCCCCTCAGCACCGGAATCAATCAGAGCTGGAAAAACACAGGAAGAGGACTGGCAGAACAGAATAACAGATATAATAAATGATCGTGAAAACATGTCAGAGCTTAGTCGGCTTACCCTTAGTCGGCTTACACTCGCTTTCCCGAGTCAGAAGCAGGTGGCTCATATGGACGGTCCAGGTTGCCACGGAAACCATGGGATTGCCCACCGTTGGACGAGCCTGAAGACTGTTTTCGCTGAACTTGGGGAGGGCAGCTCCGACACTCGCGTAACATGTGCCCCGCTCTTCCACAGTAGAAGCATAATCCTGCCTGAAGTCGTCGCCTCTTTTCCTCTCGTGATAAACGGGTAGCATCCACTTGCATGGGTTCTTCCTCCCCGAAAGTAGACCGAGGAGTAAATCCAGCTGCACGGGGCGTAGCAAGATGAGGAGTAGGGATACCAGCTCTACGACCAGGTAAGGAGCTTTGTTTAAGCTGATTCAGTCTAATGGCTAGTGAGATTAGTTCATTAAGGGGTAATCTATCGTCCTTGCATGCTAATTCGGATAACACATCAGCCCTGAGTCCGTTACGAAACATCACTCGTAGCGCCGGTTCGTTCCAGCCACTACCAGCAGCCAGAGTGCGAAATTCCAGAGCATAATCAGAAACAGACCGATCTCTCTGACGTAATTGGATTAATAATTCCCCCTGAGATTGTCCGTGATGAGGGTGATCAAAAACCAGCTTAAACTCACTGAGAAAGTGTTCGTAGGTGCTATTCTCAATGCTAGGCCAGATAGCAGTAGCCCAATCCAAAGCTCTACCTGTAAGGCGCGATATAAAAAATGAAATACGCGCTGCATCGACGCTAACAAGAGAATTGGAAAAAAATAGCGACATTTGCAAAAGGAAACCTCTGCACAAATCCGGAGAGCCATCATATTTATCGGGTTTGCTAACCGGAAAAGAAGCCGCCGAAGGATAGCTGGGAGCGCTAGCTGGAGAGCTAACAGAGGCCTGGTTAGCAGAGGCTAAGCTAGCTGGCGTGGCTACTCTCAGCTGAGCAAGCTGATTAGCAATATCTTGGAGGCTCGTGGTGATCCGAGCTAACTGAGAGTGCTGCTCAGACTGCTGAGAAGTAAGAGTAGTAACGGTGTTAGCAAGGCTCTCGAACAACTGGCTATGCTGTTCAAGAACCCTCCCCTGGTTACCGACTGCCTGTTGAAGATTATTTAATTCGGCCATCACTAGTGGCGAGGTATTATGTAACGCCAGGTAGTGAGGAGTGACGCAAGCCGAGTAAAATAAGCAAACAGGTTTATTAACAGGCAGTATAACAGAAAACAGCAAAGCCAGGCCAACAAAGATCTCACCGAAAACCCAAGACGTAGTCGAAAGTACAGTCCGAGTTCGTAACCGAGTATCAGTCCAACCATGCAATAAATCCAATAAGGGCAAGACAAAAGACATAAACCAATAATCCAAAAAGAGAGTCGTAACCATAAAGCCAAAACGAGAGAAAATAGGAGAACGCTTAGTATGCAACATCAGTCGACAATACCTCGCGGTGTTTGTTTACATACTGCAGACTTAAATACCGGAGCTAGATGGGTATGAACCGGAACTAACTCAGAACACGGGTGAATCAGAGCGTCGGAGCGAAATGTGATTGGGTGAAGTAGAACGGATACTGTTGGTGTCATAATCAACGGGATTCTGGGAAATGGAGTCCGGTAATGTGGGAGGAGAACGAGGCGGCGTGACAATTGATACTGTATGCTTAAGTTAATGGTATTTTAGAAAACAATTTAACAGTTTTAAAGGATTTACAGGAAAAATGACCATATTAACTACATTATAGCCAGTGATTGTGACACTAAAAAACAAAATTGAGATCATTATTTACAAAAACTAAAAAATAATGCAAATACTTTATTTATAGACACTTTATATTAGTGGGAATTTGTAAAATAAAAATAAAGTATTTTAAGGAAATGTATTAATTTTAACATAAATCACAGTCGCACCACATGACATCTTGTAAAGCCAATTCTACTAAATGCAAATACACTAAAATCAATTAATCTAAAATTTTAATATGAGTTTATGTGTTCACAACATTTTAAATTTTTGAACAATTGCAACAGATTCTCTTATTTTTTGTATTTTAAAATTGGCATGTTGAAAATCCTTATACGTCATTTTAATCATATACATTTTAAACCAACCAGAATATGTTTTATACTTTATACACTCTGTGAAGCTCTAGCTCATCCTAAATCATCCTAAAACCTAAACCAAAAAAAAAAGAAAATCCTGTGATAGGCATTTTTGGTCATACCGCCCAGCACTAGTTTAGTGTCTATTATTAACTCCACCATTTTTGTCTGCTCTGTGTAGTTCAATTGTTTTTTTTTATTGAGATCATCTCTAATATGTATTTTCTGAATTTCTATGATATACACTACCGTTCAAAAGTTTGGGGTCACTCAAACAATTTTGTGTTTTCCATGAAAAGTCACACTTATTCACCACCATACGTTGTGAAATGAATAGAAAATAGAGTCAAGACATTGACAAGGTTAGAAATAATGATTTGTATTTGAAATAACATTGTTTTTACATCAAACTTTGCTTTCATCAAAGAATCCTCCATTTGCAGCAATTACAGCATTGCACACCTTTGGCATTCTAGCTGTTAATTTGTTGAGGTAAGCTGGAGAAATTGCACCCCACGCTTCTAGAAGCAGCTCCCACAAGTTGGATTGGTTGGATGGGCACTTCTGGCGTACCATACGGTGAAGCTGCTCCCACAACAGCTCAATGGGGTTCAGATCCGGTGACTGCGCTGGCCACTCCATTACCAATAGAATACCAGCTGCCTGCTTCTGCTGTAAATAGTTCTTGCACAATTTGGAGGTGTGTTTAGGGTCATTGTCCTGTTGTAGGACGAAATTGGCTCCGATCAGGCGCTGTCCACTGGGTATGGCATGGCGTTGCAAAATGGAGTGATAGCCTTCCTTATTCAGAATCCCTTTTACCCTGTACAAATCTCCCACCTTACCAGCACCAAAGCAACCCCAGACCATCACATTACCTCCACCATGCTTAACAGATGGCGTCAGGCATTCTTCCAGCATCTTTTCATTTGTTCTGCATCACACAAACGTTCTTCTTTGTGATCCAAACACCTCAAACTTGGATTCATCCGTCCACAACACTTTTTTCCAGTCTTCCTCGGTCCAATGTCTGTGTTCTTTTGCCCATCTTAATCTTTTTCTTTTATTAGTCAGTCTCAGATATGGCTTTTTCTTTGCCACTCTGCCCTGAAGCCCAAAATCCTGCAGCCGCCTCTTCACTGTAGATGTTGACACTGGTGTTTTGCGGGTACTATTTAATGAAGATGCCAGTTGGGGACCTGTGAGGCGTCTGTTTCTCAAACTAGAGACTCTAATGTACTTATCTTCTTGCTTAGTTAGGCCTCCCACTTCTTTTTCTACTCTGGTTAGAGCCTGTTTGTGCTGTCCTCTGAAGGGAGTAGTACACACCGTTGTAGGAAATCTTCAATTTCTTAGCAATTTCTCGCATGGAATAGCCTTCATTTCTAAGAACAAGAATAGACTGTCGAGTTCTCTGTCTGAAAGTTCTCTTTTTCTGGCCATTTTGAGCGTTTAATTGACCCCACAAATGTGATGCTCCAGAAACTCAATCTGCTCAAAGGAAGGTCAGTTTTGTAGCTTCTGTAATGAGCTAGACTGTTTTCAGGTGTGTGAACATGATTGCACAAGGGTTTTCTAATCATCAATTAGCCTTCTGAGCCAATGAGCAAACACATTGTACCATTAGAACACTGGAGTGATAGTTGCTGGAAATGGGCCTCTATACACCTATGTAGATATTGCACCAAAACCAGACATTTGCAGCTAGAATAGTCATTTACCACATTAGCAATGTACAGAGTACCTTTGTTTAAAGTTAGGACTAGTTTAAAGTTATCTTCATTATAAAGTACAGTGCTTTTCCTTCAAAAATAAGGACGTTTCAATGTGACCCCAAACTTTTGAACGGTAGTGTAACAGCTCAATTCTAGTTCTTCTGGTTAAAGGTGCTTTCTTCTTTAAACAGCTATAACATGTATTTGTATCAGGCTACAATCAGGGCAGCTCTATGAATTCATGCAATGCAACTATGTCTGACACTGTTTTACTTTTATTCAGTGTGGGCATACCTTTTGCTAATATTACTTATATACTTTTTTTTTACACTAACTTTAGTCATGCTTAAATTTTAAAGCTTTTACTTATCATTTATCAGTTTTAAAATATGTTATTTCACTTGTTCACAGCATAGAAAAAAGCGCTAAACAAATTCATTTGATTTGATTTGATTTGATTCACTTTACAACTGGACAGGCTGATTTCACAGAAGGGTGGTTGAAGTGGAGTTACATTGTGCATTGTGTATGAGGCCAAGGGGGGCAACCTTTACAAAAATCCAAGTAAAGAGAGAGAGGCAGAGAGGCAGGATGTCAAGAGGTTAAGCATACATTTAGTCACATTTTTAGATGTTAATAATATGTCCGAAATTACATTTCTTCTCATAAATATATATGTTTTTTGATATAACAGTTCATCCACCAACCTATTACTTTAGTGTGTACAAATTTAGTTAAAACACACGTTAAAAAAATCCTCAGTTAAAAACTTCTGAATCTTTTAATTATGGTGTGGGGGAGAGTTTCGATCTGAACTCTCTAGCAAGGCTGAGGATGGGTTAAAGGTCATTTAAAAGTTACGTAAAGTTGTGCTGCCATCTAGCCAATCAAATAGTATTTACCATAGATGACACTTCTCTATTACTTTTCATTTTCCAGGCCCTTTTTTTAGTGGCAGGATTTGAGAGCCACACATAGTGGTTAGTACATTCACTTAAGCTGATTGATGAAGATCTATTCCAACACAAACACACACATTCATGTGTCTGTTCAGTGTTTCACTGTAAGTGTGTAATTCTCTGGCACTGAGCCAGGGTTGAGTTAACTTCTTACAAAACAGCACACTTCAACTATTTCAAACTAATTATGAAGACTAATGGATCCTTATCTGGTCACTGCTGGAGGTTTTGAGAGGGAGGGCAAAGTTTCACTGCTGTTTTTTTAGCTGACAGATGGAGAAGAGTAAATATCCAATGGCTATAATAAGGGTTTGGTTGAGAAGGAGAAACTACGGGCTAAGAAAAAATCTGAAAACTTACATGTTTAGTTAGCTTTTTGTAATAAATGTTTGCCTTTAGATCAGGCTGTAGATCCAGGGGTTCATGGTAAACTGAATGCTGGTGCTGTTGTTCACCCACTGCACTCATATTCACCTTAATATATTAGACTAATGTGGATACTCATTTGGATTTCACATTCATTGATAAGTTGTCTGAGCAATGGGTCCCCCCTTATTTGTGAGGCTTGGTTCCACACATTGATTCTTTGTCCAGCTTTGAGGGAGTTTTCCTTGGCCCTGTTGCTTACTGGGTTTCTATGTTAGGCTGCTTTCACACCTGAAAGTCCGGACCGTGGTCCGAACCAAGGTTCATGTGTTTTGCTACATTGTATCTATTTGGTCTGCTTATTTTTGTTTTCTCACTGCAGTTTAAGGAGCGCACCAAAGACCTTTGTGTGATACTCCTACATCCTTTCATCATCACTTACGTATCGATGCGTTTTCCTTAATATGGCGCTGATTGGTTTTAGAAGGACATGCGTCTGACGTTGGCGTGTTGAAAATTTATGGAACGCCAAAAGGGCCAAAAAACGTCTGGACCAGACGCCTTTTATCGAAAAGAACGGCGTAAAATACGCCGTATGATTTCAAGACGCCGTAATATACGCCGTATGATTTCACGACGCCGTTAAAAACGCCGCTAAAAGCAGGCGTTTTTCGACCCTTTTGGCGTGTCGTACAGAGTGTCAAGAGAGACACTAAAACGCTGCTTTTTAAGCAGCGTTTTAGTGTCTCTCTTGACGCCGTAAAAAGCGGCGTTTAATAATAAGATAATGAGCTCCACCTTCCAGTTTTGAAAGCCAATACATTTAAACTCTGTTCAGCCAATGCTCTTACAGAGAGACTCAGTCTAAAGCAATTCACTGCAGATCCGAGCTCCTGAACCTGAGCTCTTCAGTTTTTAAATACAAATTTACAATATACCTTCTTTTGCCATTCCCGCTGGTGCTCATGCCTTTTATTAGTGTAATATTTATGCTGTATCAATGTAAAAATAAACTCTAGGTTAAGGTGAAAGCAAAATGCTGTGCAGCTCCCCACTTTTTTTTTATCCAGATGGAAATCACATCACCTTGTCAGTATATCACACATGAAGAACCCTATTGTTGCAAAAACATCAGGGTTTCAATAATTGAATTTATTAATTTATTAAATTAGTTACAAGTTATATTAGGAAGCTGAATCTTCTTCTTATTATTCTTATTATAATATTATAATTATATATTATAATTATAATATATTATATATATTATATTATATAAAATTATATATTATAATTATATAATATTATATATTATAATTATATATTATTATTATTATTATTATTATAAGATGTAAATTGTTTTTAATTTACTATGAATATTATTGTTTTGTTTTTGTTTAAGCATAATATTATTAATATTAGTTTTTATGCTTCAGCAGATCCAGTATTTTTTCTAATTTCATAAGGAAACAAGTAATGTCATTTACAGACCTAGACTTATACGTTACAAATTTATAATATTTATATTTATTATTATATTATATTTACTTCAGTCGCTTAGAAACCTCCATTAAGTTATTAATCTGGATATTAAATACTAAATGTAAAAGGTGCTGTTTAATTTTGCGTGCGTGTATACATTTTTCTTGACGCAGCTCCGAGATAAAGTGGATCAGAACTTTCGTGCTTGCGTGGGGAGATTGATTTCGTTCTTAAAATTCTTTAATGGTGGTTTACTTTAAGATTTGAACATTTTTTTTAAATATCAGAGAGACACTTCTGTAAAAACAATCAAAACATCCCTAAAAAGGGGCTGTAGCGACGTTCCTGTGTATAGACACCTATTCACGGTTTGCGGATGTCTTATCAAGTCTTTCATTTATTTGACCAAAAAAAAATCTTACTGTAAATCCTTTGAATTTAACATTGGTGTTGTGTGCTTTTTGCAATTTTCATATTTTCATAATTTTGTCTCTTAAAAATCATTTATTTGCACAAACAGGGGCAAATCAGCCTGGCATTGATTACATATATATATATATATATATATATATATTTACATTCTTTTATTTATTTATTTTTTCATTTATCCTTATTAATTCTATTTTCTTACTCAATGTTGTCAGTCCCTTTTAAATTGTACATGCTCGGCTACACTGGAAATTATGTGTTCCCGAGTGAAATAAAGGTTTATTGATTGAATGATTGATTGATTGATTGGTAAGTTGAGTTCTCCAATTATCAAGAGTGTTCTTCGTGGAGTATAAATTTAACCCTTATAAATTTCATCCTTCTCTCTACCACCACCTCCGTGTCCGTTCCTTGAATATTCAGCTGTCGGGGTGTTTTTTTTAAGTGTTTTTTAGTTTATCACTACCACTCCTGTTATTTAGATCCTTCAAATAATATAAATACTGATAAAGTACCTGGCCAAATATTTAAGAGCTGATAAACCAAGAAACCATAAAAATTCAGCGGGTGGTTCATTCGGTGGACAGCCAGGATCAGGATAATATGAATAAAATGAATTAATTTTGTCTCCATAGTAGTGCTGCTATTGTGTTTTTTATACCAGCAGCAGCAACTTCAGGCACAGTACTCTAGGTTAGTTTAAATTCGCCAAACGAACGTGCTTGTCCTGAAGCAACTGTATCCACGGCTCGTTTTTCCTGCTTTTCCGGTTACTGCAGCCTCCAGGAAGGCGGAGTTGGAAGGCGTCCAGTGCGTCCAGCTCCGCCCACTTTGTTAGCGTCATGCCGTCAAGCTCCGCCCACTTTATCAGCATCATGTCTTAGCTCCGCCTCTGAACGGAAGTAAACAATGTACAGGGCAGTTAGCGGACATTAAATGTAGGCTGTATCTCAATTCAGGGGCTGCATCCTTCGAAGGACGCGGTCTACGAAGGTGTGTCCTTTGAAGGACTGGTAGGCTGCGATGTCAGTACTGAAATGGGACAGTCTACCCTACAGAGTATTTCCTGTTTCCTGTTTGAGATTCTACCCGCCACAACCAAAGTCAGTGCTGAGAAATGAGCCAGAGATTTTGATTCTCGTTTTGCTTCAGACCACAAAATACCAAATAAATTTAGTCCAGGTTAATTAACTGTGCAATTACTTAAATATTTTAAATGTGAACGGGTGGAACTGAACATAAACAAATAAAAGGGCGTTTGAAATGAAGTTGGAAAAAATAGAATAAATTAGAATAAAGTATTATGTTATATTAATTATATATATATATATATATATATTATATCGTATTATGTATTATATATATATATATAAACTAAACAATACTTATAAATAAACTAAATAATACATACACACACACACACATCTTGGGATACTGTAGTGTGTGTGTGTGTGTGTGTGTATGTATTATTTAGTTTATTTATAAGTATTGTTTAGTTTATATATATATATATATATATATATATATATATACATATATATACATATATGTATATATATATATATATATATATATATATATATACATATATATACATATATGTATATATATGTATATATATATATATATATATATACATATATGTATATATATATCCGGATCGAGACCACCTCTCTTGGTCGGACCAAAATCTGGTCCTTTGGTCCGGGCCGTGGTTCGTGGCCCCTTTCACACCTGCTACTTTGGTTCGGACCAAACTGAAAAGTCCGAAAGTCCGGACCAAACGAGGCAGGTGTGAAAGCACAATGTTTTGGCTGATTCTTTGTCCTGCTACCAGATTCCTGTAAAGCTGCTTTGTGACATCAGTAAAAAAAAAAAACACTATAAAAAATATTTGTTTTGATTTGAGTGTTGCTGACCGTGTAGAAGAGGGCCACATGTTATATTCACAAGTAAGATGTTACAGCCCAGCTAACAATTTTTGATTAGTAGAATGTTTTCTGAACATTACAGTTAACATTCCTAGAACATTCAGTCTGTTTTCTTTATTTTTAGATCGTATTTATGAACATCACTTGTGTCGATGTTTCAATATTAGTTGTTAATGTTAATTGTAACATTTTTATTTGGGAATATTATGTGAGAAACACTCTAGTAACGCTTATTATGTCACATGTTTTCAGTTTCTGGAACATTATTTTTGTAACGTTACAGGCTAAGCTACCTGGAAGCTTTTCAAAGTGTTAATGTTCTTCTAGCATTCTTTGTTAGTTGAAAGTGAGGCTTTACGACATGGAGCAGACGTTCTTGTAATGCTTTTCCAGACATTATTTAAAATGGTTAAGAAGCCAGTATAATTCCAAAAGACACTATCATTAGAATAAACATACATAACTGAATTATAGATTTCTTTAAAAAAAAGCAGTATTCACAGTTCCCACCCGATTAATCATTTATTTAAACAATCGTTAATTAAATTATGGATCTGTCTTCTAATTTCTTTAACAGGTATACCACGAGAGAGAGAGAGAGAGAGAGAGAGAGAAAGAAATAAGAAGAAGAAGGAGAAGATATAAAATGCTGGACATAGACATAACTCCCTTCTTACTGCCTGCATCTCAAGGCCGTTTATCTCCTCCTCCTGCCTACTCCTCCTCATTCTTTGGGCAGATCATGCATTGAGTGAGTAAGTACTGAACCGGAATGCTGAAAGAAGAGGTGAAAATAAGAAATAAATAGAAAAAAACAGTGTGATAATACACTTTTAAAAACCCTCTTCCTCTTCCAGGGAACTACACACCTGAACTTTCAGTGCATATCCACTTAATTCAGATCCATGGACTCCTGTGCACTGCAGCCTCTAAAGCTTACTAAATGGTTTCTGTTCTTTATATGGTGTATATATAGTTTAAATCAAAACATCAGTAGTAATGATTGTACTGATTGGAAATGAATGACACAAATGTGATGCAGTTTGATTAATTTGGTTTATTCCTTAAACATAAAAGACATTTAATTCAAATAAATATATGCAATTCATTTTGAATAGGTAACCTGGTTACGCTTATTATAATTCAAACTGTATATTTTATGTATTTAAAATAAATACACTCATTATTGTTATTAATTTAGAGTAATTATACTTTATTAATACTCATTACATAAACCTGATTATTATGCATTTAAAATAAATAAGCTGTATTACACGAATGCATTTGCAAGGTCTATTTGATAGGTTTGTGTTAAAAATACTAAAAAAAAGTAAATGGGAATTTGTCATGTAATAAAATTACATAAATCTTAAAAGTTAGGGTTAAATATTTCTGTGAGTGTGGTATAAGTGTAGTCTAAGTATGTATAATAATAATTTTATTATAATCTAATAATTGCTCTCTTTATATCAGAGTTTAAATTACGTTTAATATGTAAATATTGAGTCATAAAACACACTCTCCCGCAGTCTGTTACACACAAACTGAAATATATAAATGACAATAGTAAGGAAGGCTAAGAATTTGTTTTTTGGGGGAAACAGCAATGGTTTAATGCATCCCCAAATATTTACAGCTTTTGATCTTATAGTTAATAAATGTTACTTTATTGTTATCTTAAATGAGGATACTGTATGGTGTTTTCTTAATTATATTATATAATAGTACTATCCATCATGGAGCTCAGCACTCTTAAGTTACAAGGTTATGATAAGAGTAATCAGCTCAAGAAACTTTGCTTTATGTAGTTTACTACTAGCTAGAGTAAACAGGGACTTTTAGCTGAATATAAAATTTGGACACCCATGGCCAAATAAAATCTATCGATCATTAAAAATTGGAGTTTTTTTACAGTGTCCAAAACTACTCCTCTCTGTTGTCCACTCACATGGCTTTTCCTACCATTGCTTTGCTGATGACACCCAGCTCTTTCATCTTTCATTCCCACCTGATGACCCTTTGATCTCTTAATAAGTATCACAGTGCCTCTCTGACATCCACATGGATAAAGGTGCATCACTTCCAGCTACACTGTATGTTATGTAAACTAAATGTAATGTAGTGTAATGTAATGTAAAAATATTTTTTTCTGCTCCATCCTGCAATAATTCTGTTTTTAAAAACCTGTAAATTCAAAAATGTTAATCAGTTTTAATGTTTTTTTATACCTGCTGTGGTTTCAGAAGTATTTGTTTATATATATATATATATATATATATATATATATATATATATGTATTTAAAGGTCTCCTTCTGCTAAAATCCACATTTTCTACTATAGGTCTCTCTGAATTGTTTATGTATGCTGCAAATGAAACAGTACTTCAACCCCCATTGTCTACTGTAGCTAAGAAAAAAAATACTTAGAAAAACAAGTCGCCCTGTAGCACTGATAACATTTATTTCGGCCGCGGGCCGCTCACGTCTGACTTTAAGTTAAGTTACATGGCACTCAGTCCTGTATCTTTATAACTAAGGCTGTATCTCTAATTTAAAAGTTTCTACTTATCCATTCTTTTTGAGTACTGTTGGTGTTCTGCATGTCGGAGGTCCTGTTAGGTTGCTCTACGGGGTCTGTGTATTAGGGGTGTGCCATATCATATCGTACACGATAATATCGCCAACATTTTTGAATATCGCGAACGATATTATACCCTGAAATATCGTGCCACAACACTCCCCCCTAATTATCACAGCAGGGTCCTATACTTTTTTGCTGTTTAAGCAAAAGAAAAATTCATACTGTTCTCATTTACAATTAAATATCTACTAGAGACAGATTATATCTGTCCAGTATTATTTATTTTACTTTAATCCTGGATATATGGAGATATTTGGAGTGCATTATTATTAGTATCATGACATTCTGTCTGATACTGTGTACTGTGTTTGGGTTTATGCCGCTGTTCCCACAGTCCGGCTGTGTGGTGGCACTATAAGGGTTTGTGTCCAACATTCCGCCCAGGAGCCCTGACGTCAGGCATGGATGATAAGGGGGTCCGACAGAGCCGGGGGTGCAGGGGGGGTTAGACTAACAGAGACAGTCCTCGATAAGGCCTCAAAACTGATAAGAGGACAGCCTGCAGAGACTTATTGTTCCAGCAGATCCTCCAACAGCTCATCTTCCCTCCTTTTGGCATGTGTGTGTTTGCGATTCAGCACTGGTGTGACTTATTGTCCTCCTAAAATTAATTCGTTTTTCAAATTTAGGCAAGTGGGTACACTAACAGTTGACAGGCACAACAGGTAGAAAGACACAGGGTGTGTTGCAGTTATTTATGATGTCCTTTTGTTCCTCAATAAGAAAGAATATTCCCAGGATTCTATGTTGCATGACCTGGTAGATGGTCATTGCGGGGGTTTGGGGGGGTGGTTTGTTCCATTGATTTTTGGATGAATGAAGTAATCTGATTTAACACATGTTAAATGTTTTTCTGTTATAACTGAATATTCTTTTTTTATTTTAATAAATAATACTGAATGACAATGAAAAATAATGAGTAATATCAGTATTCTGTAGTAGATACAACCCCGAATCAAAGAAAGTTAAAAAAAAAATTGGAACACAATAAATATTTCTCACATTTACTGGTATTTCATTAGGTCAATATGAAGCCAAGAGAGTTTGTTTTGCTCAACTTAATTTCAGTTATTAATATAGACTACATTCCTGCATTTCAGGCAAGCATATGGATTTTAGGATAAATGGCTTGCATCCTTGTCCCTCATTCACTGAAATTCCTACCAAGTCATTTGATTATTTAATTATTTAATGGACTGTACAGGAAGTATGCAAATTTTTTACTTTGACCTTTATCTAGATTACAAATATCAAATTATCAAAATTAAAAAGTGTCTGCATCACATTTTAAACAATTACATTTAATGTGAAAATGTTGCTTGAAAAAAGTTTTTAAACTCACTAGACTAGCATTTGGTAAACTTTTGGTCTTTTGGTACATTTCTACCAGCCTCAGACACTGTTTGGAAAGTGATATTCACCTATTCAGATTTTTTTTCAGATAATGCTAATGAATTGGCTTTTTTAAATGTTGCCACAAATTTAAGTTTGGAATTAGATCTGGACTTTAACTTCCGCCGCTATGTTGATCAACCACTCCTTTTTTGCTTTGGTATTGTACTTGAGATCGTTGTCCTGCTACAGGAAGTTTCTCTAAAGCTTTAATTCTTTAGGAGAATGAAGCAATTAGTCTTGCAGTATCTATCCTTCAGTTTGAACAAGCTGCCATGTCCTCACTGCAAAAACATCCCCACAACATGATGCTTCCAACACCATACTTTAGTTAAGTTGTCAGGGCCAGACAAGGATGAGACTTGTGTGGATGCAAATAAATAGCTTTATTAAAAGAGCAAGATCTTACAAGGATAGTCGAGACAAATCAAAAAATCAAAGTCGAAAAAACACAAAAACAGGATCATACACGGGATATCAAACAAGTGCTATAGAAACGCTTTGTATTGCAGGATAACCAAACAGATACTCGGAAAGGTGTGAGCATGAGCATGGTCCTTAAATACTGAGGGTAATCAGTACTCGGGACTTCCTGGAGGTGTCATGCGGTGTGTCATGTGATCGGGAGTGAGCGTGATGTCATGGTGTGGTGCGTTCCGGGTATTGTAGTTGGAAGCTTGGAAATCGCAGGTAGAGCACAGGTGTGCTTTCAGCACCAGACATGACATTAGAAGGTGTGTTGCATTTTATTTAGAAATTCATCTTCATTTTATCTGGACTGATGTGATATGTCTTTAATAACATAACAAAAAGACAAAAAATCACAGTCCTTTGGCTGCAGTATATAGATACGTTAATGGTCCCAAGACAAGATAAAGCAGTATTTATGGACTTAACATGAGCTTGAATCTGGACTTGGTGCTGAATTTTAGCTGTCATCTATTATGTGGTTATTTATAGATCATAGAAAGGTCATAACCGTGGCTAAAGTTATATTTCAGATAAAAGTGAGAAATTCCCCAAAGCAATAGTGTGCACTCCTGCATGTTCAAGTATCACAGCTCGTAAATGCTTATTGTAGTCAGCCGTCTGTTCTTGTTTGGGGTATTTCTGGTGAAATATGAAGATCATATTTGTACAGGTGTTGCTGCACAGTATCAGGGCATCACCACTGAGTGTGAAGGAGTTATGATTTGCTTTTCCAGCAATCCTACAAACAGTTCACAGATGTTTCACCTTTCCTAAGGATATTTAAAGGTAGATTCTGTAGAACTGAGAGTGAGTGTGTGAAATGGCTACAGCAGTCAAATTTCAGAATATCACAGAGAGTAGTCTGCTTCGCCCACCCCTCCCTAGATGCAAAGCATATTTGGGTTGCCAAATTTAGCATGCTGAATCTACACAATCTACACAAAGTTTAGACTAGTAGGAGAGGCGGAAAACGTAAAGTATGAGCGAGAGGAGAGGAGAAATACAGCAATTCTAAACTCTTTTAAACCCTAGTTATATTGACTGTATGTTACTCATGAGAGACCTAAAGCTCCGCACCTGAGATACAGCTACACCTTGCCAACCTAACTATCTCTCTCAGGTACTCTCTGCCTTTTTATAGCAGCTTCACACAGATCACTGATATGAATGCTAACACTAATTATTTTTTCGAATTTAAACACCAGTCCCTAGTAAGCACATCTAGTGGTGGTGATAAGTTAACTTTACCTGACTAAATTAGCTATAGCCAGTTAGCTTAACTGTTCAGGGGCAAAGTAGCAGCTCTGGGTCGGTCTTGTGTCTTTTTAAGCTCCAAGTCTCCAACTTTCAAACTCACTGCCAGTATTCACTCTTGTTATATTCCTTCTTTGGTCACTGAGCTTTCTTAAGACATGTTGAGGCTTTTAAATCTGTGAAGCAGAGGTTTAACTGAACCAGCTTTAACTGCTAGCTCCTTTGTTGTGCTGCGCTCGCTGTAGGTGCTGGCAACCTCGGAGGGGGGGGAGGGGGGGAGGAGTTAGTGATGGGAAAGGAGCAGTAGGTGGAGTCAGAGGACAAAACAAACACAAATTCCAGGACGGAGTGACACCTTAAAATAGGAACTACTGCCTGAATCCCTGCTGACAAGAGCTGCCAGTGCTTTCACTCAACATGTTTCCTTAATATCTGATGATACTTCCTTATCATTTTATCATTTACTACTGAAAAATTGTTACATATTGGTCCTTTAAGACTGTGGAACACATTAATTAAGGTCTGAGACCTTAAAAAATATTGTTTTTTCATGATGAAACTTGTTATCATAATGAGAAATAGCAATTATTTGTCATTATTTGTCACCATCCTATATGTAGTAATTTTGGACATAAAAGCTTTTTATGTGACCGCAACATTGTAAACAGCAGTACACTTTTGCATGAAATTATTAATCAAAAGAAAATGAAGAAGCTAATAGACTGTTCTGTTATATTTTATATAAAAAAATGTTTTCACAATTATTACTATTAAGGAATTTATTGACTTTGAGTAATTTTAATTTAATTTAAACGGTTTGAGTAATTGTTATGTGTTATGTTGTGGCTTATAAACTGGCCATTAGCTAGACATTATCAATGACTCAGTAAGCTGCTGGCCAAGTGTTTGCTTGTCTGCTGCACTTTGGTCTACTCTTATCTCTGGGTAAGGTGTTGGGACTCAGCCACCCTCCTCCATCTCATCCATCCATCTCTTGTTCTCTGTCTTTCTCAGTGGCTATAAATAAAAATTGTGGGTGAAGCAGCCATGAACACATACCATAACTGTGTCTGTAACCTCCCCTTACACACCCGGCCAATCATGACACAGAGGGCAAATGCGGACAATTGGCTTAAACATTCTGTCAATGAAATGATGTAAAAGTTCAATAACACAAAACATTTTCCTGAAGTTTGCATTTTACAGTGCATATGGCCTAAGCTTTGCAAAAAGTGGCTTGTTGCTCAGGGCAGAGTCTGTGTTGCCATGCCTGAGATTTCCTGACAAATGATTGGTGAGCAAACAATGTTAAACATATGTCAGGCTTGGGAAAACATATTCCACAGACCCAAAACTCTGTGACTTTGCAATAACACAGATGCGGAGGCAAAGGATGTATCCCAATTAGCAATAAGCACACTCGTGTAAAACATTAATTATAAGAATGTTTCTTTCAAAATTATCCTTCCTTCTGTTGAAGGTAGATAACCTTCTCCGATACTCTGATAATGTTTTACCTGGAGGTTTAATGAACAGGTCAGAGGCCTCTCTGAAAAGGCTCATTACTTTGATGACAGATAGTCCTGATTCTAAACAGTCCTTACAGGTCAACTAGAGCTCAAGCATGGCTTGGCCTGATTCTGCCCTAATTGATTTTGGGAGATAGCATCATGTTCAGATAAGTTTTGAGAAGGTGCTTGTGAGAGATGTCCAAATAGTCTTTTCCCTGTAGTACAAAAATCCTATTGATTAGTTCATCACACACACACACAGATCGATTGAAGGCTTGAGTGAAGAAAGAGGTTGACACTAACAAAGGTCAACAGGCCTGGTTAGAGAAAGAGAGGTTAGAATTCTTTTAAATGCAGCTCCTGTTTGTAAACATTTATGACCTATTAATGAGCAACTCTGTCACATTAGCACATACATACAAACATTTTGATTTGATCTACAGGGTAGAAACACCAGAAGGACATCTTACTTGTAAGCAAATTATGCAAGAGACATTGTAAAACTGTGGATTTCTGACATCAAAACTGAAGAACCTGATCTCCTTAAAATTCACCATGCTACTTTACAAAATGCATAAACTTTATTTTCCAACCATTTTTTGTCTAACAGATCTATTTTTAAATAAAATTAAATATTTGTCTTTCATTTTGTCTCAGATGACCCTGTTATTACAGTTGTTACAGTTATTACAGCATTATCAGCAGTGTAATGGTTAAAGGACCATCTTGATGAGGGAAAGGACAAGGTGATCGATGGCCTGAGGGTGAGGGTTTCTAATAAAGTGTAGAGTCACCAGTACCATTGTCAAAGGAACATATATGGCAATATATATTTCACACATAATGCTTTCTGATTGTACTCAAAATTGATTTTTCCATTTTATGGCAGTATAAATAACATTGCCCCAGCCTAAACTAAAGTTAATATTTAGATGTTTTAATGAGAAAGGAGTGCTCTGTTTTCTCCATTTGGTTGATTTGCTCACTTGTATAATCTCTTTCATGGTGGATGGATGAATGCGTTGAATTAGTGTTGTGCTCTGCCATTCTTCTTGTCAGACGCATGCTGGCCAGAACCTGCTTTATCTGCAGCATGATTTGGGAAGACCTGCCCAGTGTCTAGTAAAAACACAACAGCTGAGTGGATAAGTGGTTACTGGTGTGGCCATCAGATCATAGCAGGATCTAAAAAGTTGTATGCGGTGTGTGTGTGTGTGTGTGTGTGTCTGTTGTGTCTGTTTGTGTGTGTGTTTGTGCACAACATATTTGGGATGCATCTTTTTTTAAAGATGGTTTCTAAATTAAATAATTACAAATAAATCAATAAAGTTGATGAAGTTAAGTTCAGGTAATCAATAATGTTGATGGCATTGAGTTGAGGCAATGATTTGAAAAACAAATTGTGTTTGATCATTTGATCAAGGGACTGTCAGTGACTGGAAGCAACTGGAACGCAGCTGTCACTCTCTTCATTCAAGTGGGAGAAAAGTTTTATGGATGATAGCTTGGTGAGGTGAAACAATGTTTGGCCACAATCACAAGTGGTATGTTTGGGGGAGCAAAGGTGGGGCATTGAACTTCAAGAACACTGAACACGGTACAGTTAGACAGTATCATTCTAATGTTTTAGAATACTCTACCATTTTGTTGCATCCCCTATTTTTTAGAAGGATGGGAATTATTGGAGTTTTGGGAGAGGAATGTTGTCCCACTCTAATCTGACAGTCCTGGCTATTCTTTTCTGGATTTTTTTGTTTCATGATATGCCAGATGTTTTCTACTGGTAAATGGTCTGGACTGTTCCACAGTTTTTAGACGCAGGTTTTGACAAATTGGTGAACCGCAGTCTATCTCTGCCACTCAAAAATACTTTGGCACAAATTGCTCCTTCAACTGTTTTAATAAGCAACACTTATTTTTACAGCCTTATGTTGCTTTGTCCCAACTTTTTTGAGATTCATTGCTTCCATCAAGTTTTGATCACTTATAATTTTTTTTCACTTATAAAATTAATAAAATGTGGTAATTTAACACTGTTAAATAAGATTACATAGGATATAGTACTATGGTGGATATATTATATTATTTAATTAGTTCATGACAATGTACATAGAATCATCAAAAAACATAATATTTTTTACACTTTAAAAATTAAATTGGAAACAACTAAATGGTGAAGTACATAATTTAAAATAAAAGAAGTTAGGTAGGAAATAAGTGTTTTTCTGATGGTGTATTGAAATCTGTCTGGAACAATACCAAAGACATTTCCTTCTCTAAATTTTTTGGACAATAGTGTTGTCTTGCGATGGCCCGTCACATGACCAACACATCCATCACTTCTGACATTCAAAGCAGTGTTTGTCTCATATTTCATCTTTGTTGATTATGCTTGTTTTTCTATGGTAGGTTTCCTTTATACTGTTGTTGATTATTTTGATTATCATTATCATTCTTATTATTATTATTGTTATTCTTCTTCTTGTTATTATGATGTTTATCTCTTGTCGTTGTTCTTTTAATCTCCTATATTATGTACTTTTTGTGTTAACTGCTGCCTGGTTATCACCAACCTATTGAAGCTCAACCACTACCATTTTTGTTACTTTCCCAATGTTTTTTATTCAATGCACTACTCATTCATAGGCTCTATTGTCCATACTGAAATACTGAAATTTTTGTATCTCTACAGTTTGGGATTAAATTTGTTCTGGTATAACTGATAAATGGTGGGAAAGGGGGCATGAAGTGTAAGAGCAAAAGAACCCTATTATTATTATTATTATTATTATTATTATTATTATTATTATTATTATTAATAATTATTATTATTATAGTAGTAGTAGTAGTAATAGAAGCAGTAGTTTAACTATTGTGTTACTCCTAAATTATACATTTTAAATAGTAAATAATAATCTGATGTAGAGATGTCTTGTAATTCTTAATTTGGGTCAGTGTATTTTAAGAATTTTACTTCTCTCTGGTAAATAAATGTAATAATATTTAATTATATTAATATATTTTATGTTATTTTATTACATATATTATTGTATTCGTATATATTTTTTTTATTCTAAAATGCTTACATTTGTCAAATGTAACCATGTTTTCAATTATAGATAAACGAAGCACTTCTTCCTCAATATGTGTGGACTTATTATACCACCTATTCAACAATATTTTATCACAGGTGTCTGTGTTGCCTGCATGAGTAGAAAATGTGTTTTAACACTATGTAAAAAAAATGTCACAATTAATAGACTCAAAATTTATTTAATTGATTAAAATTAATAAAAAGAAAATACATTTCAATAGAGGTTTTAGAACAGAACATTTTCTTTCCAGTAAAGGCATTATTTTGTAAGATAAGATGATAATAATAACTTTAAAAGTGCATTTGCAGAGCTGTATATCAGTTATAGTTTCCGATTCTCATTCTCTCTCTGTTTAAAAAAATAACAAACATTAGACTAATAAAGCAATACTAGAGCAGATTTTAGCTGACAATATTCATGACCTACAACAGTGTTGTAAACTCATACATTTAAGTTGTGTACGTTGGGGTCTTACGTAATACAATTTAATTAAAATAAAGAGTAAATGAGAGTTTAAACCAGGTGAGAAAGATAAAAACAAGCAGGCGTGTGTTTGTGCGCGAGAGTGCGGGCGTGTCTTTTTCTTTTCGTTTTCAGAAGATTATATGTGTATATATAAAAAGGTATGAGTATATTTTATATATACATGTATTTATAAATTTGCAGAACTTTTTTATTTTAACTCAAAATAGTGAGAATAGCGCATTGTGGTATATATACAGAGGTATACATTTCAAGTTCGTAAGTGCATCACTGGACATTGTGTGAATGTGTGATCATTTTATCTTATTTACAGAATGTAGATATACTTGTTTAATACGTGAGAAAAAAACAGATAGATTTAAATTTCTGACACCATTTCTAGAACGCAATGATGAAATATACTAATTCTTAAATCACGTTTGTGACGTGTTAGAGTGCGATTTTGACCTTAAAATATTTATAGAAGTCATGTGACCGTGTTATCAAAATAAATATAAAAACACTAGTGAGCTGCTCAGTTAATTTAACTGATTCGGTTATTTTTAATAAATGTTTAGAAATTGTGGTATATAATGGTATTAATGGAATGATTTGGCAATATTGTTATCATTACAGCCAAAAAAGTTTTTTTTTTTTAAATCGTGCATCTTAATAGAGCAAAATGAGCGAGAGAGAGAGAGAGAGAAAGAAGTTTTCTCCACTCTGCTCACTGACTCCCCTCCATCCCCTCTCGTGCTCCAGGTGTGTTTTCTCTCTACAGTTCAGAGATTAAGTCATGCTCTCAGTAAGGGGCTCTCCGCGCTCTCCCGCACCTTAACACTTCCAGTCCCGCCATGTATCAGGGTCTGACCATTAGCGCGACCCACCACGCCGCTCACTCCTACGAGGCGAGTTTCCTGCCCTCAGTCGGGTCCACTGCCAGGTCGCCGGTGTACGTCCCGAGCCCGCGCGTGCCTGCCGTGCTCCCGGCGCTGCCATATCTGCAGGCGCACGGGGCTCCTCATCATGGCGCTTCCTCATCCTCTGCACACTCAGCTTGGGCCCAGGATCCGGGCTCTTCTTCCTCATCACCACCCTCCTCCTATAGCGCCGGCGGCTCGGGGAACACAGCGCACGCCCCGCCCGTGTCGCCGCGCTTCGTTTTCTCCGCTAACAGTCCGCTTTGCTCCGGGATGACCGGCACGCTCGACACTCCCGCAGGCGGAGCGCGCGGTCTTGGTATGGGCCCCTCTTACCACCCCAGCCCTTACCCCGCGTACGTGAGCCCCGGAATGGGGGGTACATGGGCCGCGTCTCACTTCGACAGTTCCGTGTTGCACGGCCTGCAGTCCGGGGACCAGAACCCAGTCGCCAGACACCCCGACCTAGGTAAGTGCCAATGATTAGTATTTTACACATCTTGCCAACTCGCCGTGATTATGTGATTGTAAATGATGACTGTAATAAGAATTAGTAAGAAATCAACTTTAGTTAACATTAAAAGTAAGTTTTCGTCTCGCATTATTTTACGGAGAGTTTTTTATGGAGGACCAAAACCTCTAAATATGTTCAAATGCATTATTTTACAGCATATACGCGTATCTGTGCTCTAACGTATTATTATGTGGGGTCAAACATATATAATAATCCTGATTAAGCAAAAACCTTGCATCTACATTTTTGACATCGTTGTATGTTTGCCTGCTCTGAAACTTGCTCTTTATATTTTCAAAAATTTTGAACAGATTTTTAAAAAAAATGTGATGATCTGGGTGGTGTAAAACATTAAACGAGAAATATAAATTAGGATACGGATCTCAACATTGCTTTGATGCGTGCTTTTGGTGGGCTTATTGAAACAGTCAAAAAAGAAAGCATTTTTCCTTATCAAACTTAATCTTGGGTGCTTACAGTTAGTGTAATTTATGGTACAGAAATAAACGTTTGATTTTTTATAATTTTCTAGTGTTAGGTTTGGCCAAATGAATACTAATGTAAATTATTAATAATAGATGATCTAATAATTATCTTTCTGATGTTACTTAATCTTGGTTTCAAATTTAAATAAGAACGAAAATGCATGCTGAGAAAGCGGTGCTTTGAATTTAAAGTATTAATATATGCATTTGCAAATTAATGAAAATGTGATGAAGATAACTGCACGTTACCTCTTTTGTAAACAGTTAATCAATATTAGTCACGAAGCATTCTAAAAGTATAGTTTGTTATTTATTATTATTAGCGATTAGTTATCAGAGCAACTTAAAACTCTTACTATAGCAGATTCATATTATTCGACAAAATCTCGTCAAGACTTTAAACTTGATCACTGATCGGCACTAAATGGCTATTATTCTTTTATATATCTTTCTTTACGATTATGTTGATGACAGGGGCTTAAATGGTCTACTCATTAGTCTAGCAGATATACTATTTGTGAAGCACATAATTTAAACATAATTAATATTTAAAGTATGTGCTTAATAACATATTTTTCAATTATGTTAGCTTGGACTATATATTTTTTAATTGATGCCGCAGGCTAATTTAACTATTTAAACATATAGCTAAACGCCAGTGTTAGTTATATGATATATTATCTATTTAAAATGTTAGAAATATGGATGCGACCTTGTACAAGAAGGCTGTGTTACACTAATTTTGTCATACTGCGATGTAACATTTATTATGCTTGATCGACAATATTGTATGTCTACATTTAAACGAGAAAATAAACATGCTAAACATGCATATTAAACGAATTTCATGCGTTACATTAATTACGGCTACTTGAACATCTCTATTGTCTAGATCAGCGTTTCTCAACCTTTTTTCTATCACGGCACACTTTAAATATATGCGAGATGTCAAGGCACCCCAGTTTACGGACGGGGGGTGGGGGGGGTGGGGGGGGGGGTGCTGGCGCAGTACTTCAGGTGAGAACGAGGGGTGTTGCTGGCGGAATATGAAATAAAATAGCGCGTGCATCGCGTGGGGGGACAAAAACTTTACAGTGTGTCCCAATTTAGGGGCTGCATCCTTCAGAGGCTGTATTCGAAGATAGATTGCGTCACAGCTGCGCAGTAATACACCGCCTCTGTGGGTCGCATCCTTCAGAGTATGCTGCCTGTGAATTGGGACACACCCCGACACGAGCTGACTCTGGAAAGGAAATATGCACGTGAGGCGCAATATTTTGACGGCACCCCCGATGAAGCCAGACGGCACCCCAGGGTGCCGCGGCACCCTGGTTGAGAAACACTGGTCTAGATACACGTTTTAAACAGCAAATATAAACATTAACTGAAGCATCAATGTCATGTCCTGGTCGTTCACACAAATACAACCAGCGATTTTATTGTCTTTTAGTCTAAAGATCCTATATGTTTAACGTGGTGGTGTCAAAATACAAGAAAGTATGTTTTTAATTGAAAATATAGTAAGACCCAACTGTTCTCTTCTCATATTCCCACACTGGGAATCTGAGGCACGGTAAATCTCAAAACATTGTGTTGTGTTTTTGTGTACCGAATGATTTACAAAGGGATCTCAGGCATGATTTCTTTAGTTCAGTAGGTGTATGACAGCGAAAGACATTGAGACATATGTCATATAATTAATTTACAAATGGAGCCGCTACACCTGGGCCTGCATAATAACAGAGCATTTTAAGGACTACATTTTCTGTTTAAATATGTTTTAGTACTTTTTGTCTGGGCTGAAATTAGCCCTGGAATAAAATTGAGAGGGTCAGTCATGTAAGGGGACATTCTACAATAGAGATAGTTAGGCTCATCAGTGGCAGGTTGGTCGGATCCGCGAACGTGCTTTCAATAACCAAGCGATCTAAACAACGAGCAAAATAGAGTCTGCTGAGCTTGTAGTATGATCACTGTAGATCTAGGCTACTTGGTCTTTTGTTGCTTTTTTCTGTTTTTGTAAAAGCAATATTTTAGCAGAAAAAATATAATAGAAATGAAAGATTAATCTAAACAGGGCAGCTAAATAATGACCATTTTCCTCCTTTTCATAATCTGTGATTTCTGTTCGTTTAAACACCAAAAAACGCACAAACAGTGCAGGGTAATACAAACCTCTAGCATACCGTCATGATCTTTCTATCCACTATAAACGTAAAATAAGACGACTGAGACTGATCTTTATTACAGATTCATGTGACATTATTCAAATAATTCACCTGATTTGCCGTCATTATTAAAGCTGGATCGCAGAGGTTTGGACTGCTTTCACCAACACGTGAATAAAAAGAAAAATGCTGGCTTAAATATTACTCTTTTGTTATCTAATCAGAAATTCCTAACATTGGCCACTGATTGCAAGTCAGTCTTGTGCGTTATGGGCCTGTTTGTTTCTGGCCCACAGGACTTCAATATCAGATGGGTTTGGAGGTGGTGACCCAAACATTACCTTGCTATCAGTGGGGTACAGTACACTGTGTGGACTTTGAGCTTGCTAATAATGACCATGTCAGTAAGATGTTAAGAGATTGGGGGTTGCCTGCATGCAATTAACCTTGACTAAAGGTGTAAACCTTTAGAAAATGTGTTATCATAATTTAAAACAAAATGGCAAAAAGTAAATTAAAGCTATACTTTTATCTTTGGACCAATTATTTAAATAAGCCTTTTATGATATATTGTATGCTGTTGAAAGATTACTACCCTGCATTCCATTTTTGCAGTAAGTAATAAAATGTGTGACCACATTTTTTCTATGATCTGTTTGGTGTATAGTCAATTCAGAATGAACAATGTGTTGGATATTCTCAGACCAGTCCTTAAAATTAGACCAAATAGAAAAAGCACAGATACAAAGAGGGGTTATTGATTTATTTTGTTGATAACTTGTCACCAGAAGATAACTACATGGACTGTGACATGATATGAGCTATTATGAGATTTTAATAAAATTAAAAATGAAATTAATAAAACCCAGCTGACTGGTACAGTTGCATTGAGCCTGCCCAGATCATTAATGAAGTTTCAGTGAATATATCATTATTAGTTAATGTAGGTACTGTTTGTGTTCTTTTTGTTGACGCAAGACAGAAATAGTAAAAAAAATGTATTGAAAGCTTTCAAAGCAAAATCTGATCATTAAACTGGTATTTTAGCTTTCTAAAAATAAATTCAACAACCATGTATTTTCAGTATTAATAGCACAGTCAATCAGCTTATCTAAACATTTTGACACTATATAAATAGATAGAGATTTTCCACATGGAATTTTATAATTGCCTAACAAAGAGTCTTTCCTTGTAGCTTAGTTTCTGGGTGACCACAGAATCTGACTCATGTTGATTTGATGAAACTTGGATGTCACTTAACGCTTGTACCAAAGGGGGCTACTGTTGTCTAATGTTAGTAGAACAGGCCAGCCACAGTGTCAGTTGCCATTTATTCATTGTTCTCACCCATGTCAGCTGACTCTTGTAGGGCTCAAGGTTTCAGCATTGTTGATATGAGCCTTAAGAAGAGGCAACTTTCTGTCTCCATTTCAAATTCCTTACAGAAACACATGAACCAAGGCAAAAAAAAAAGAAAATTACAATGTTGAGATATTGAGAGTCATTTTGTAGACAGATGCAGAAGTATGAAGATATGTTATTTTCAATAAACTCAAAAGAATAAACTCACTTTTTTAGCATGTGTAATCATTTTTTGTACCATACACTATACAGTATTTTTAATACATATTTGTATTTTGAAATGTCAAGATAAGTCTAGTCTGTTATGCTTATATTATAGAATACATTTATGTAATACAGTATATACTATTATTTTCATATTGTATTATTTTGTTCTAATGAGCACATACCCACATTCATTATGTAATAAATCTAAACCTGTTTCAAATAAGCAGAATTGTACATGTATGTGTACAGAACATGTACAGAATTGTAAAATGTATGTGATAAATAAATGTTTTTTGGTTGGATGTTTATAGATCTACAATTCAAGTTCTGTTTGATGGTCATTTGAAAGTCTGTAAATACCCTTGAACTATCCTTGAAACGATACATATAATTACATACAAATCAAATAAACATATTGATTTAATGTATCTTCTTTTTACCTCACAATTTTTGTTCATATTTTTATACCGTTCAGACAAACTGTTAAGAGTCTCTTAGGGACTTTTCATTTATAAAGGTCAGCACATTTTCTGCTCTATATGCAATGCGGTCTTTTCATCAGCAAAAACTTATCATACACTTAGAAAAAGTAGACTTTGGTGCAGAAAGTCCTTCTGCCTCTACATTGAAACATGAAAAAATGAGAAACAGCTCCTCCTGCGGGTCAGATGAAAGACAATTCTAATATTTGAATACAGCCATAAATATTATAATAAACATTGTGAGTGAATGCATTTCATGGGTAATAATTGTTTCTCCCTCTCTCTTTCTCAGAGCTGTTTGATGATTTCGCAGAGGGTCGGGAGTGTGTAAACTGTGGAGCCATGTCAACTCCCCTGTGGCGGCGAGATGGGACAGGTCATTATCTGTGTAATGCTTGCGGGCTTTACCACAAGATGAATGGCATCAACAGACCACTGATCAAACCTCAAAGACGACTGGTGAGATTTAATTAAGCCATGCCACCTGACAGAAGATCACTAAAAGAACTTAAAAACACTAAAGTACTAAATATATACAATATACACCAGTCAGTATCAGTATAATCAATTTTATTCGTTTTTACTATTTACACTGAATCAACACATTATTATTAGTTATGTTAGTGTTAACGAATCAGCGCATGCGACTGATCTGTAAACTTAAACGCGTTACTTTTTAAAAGGCAAATTAATAACATGACCAAGTTTACATATTTACTAGCGGTTTATTTAGCGATGTAACCACGATTTTTTTCTTTTTTTGAGAAGGTAGAAAGACTTATATGTATGCTTTAAAATGAATTAAAATTCATAACTAACATTTATAACCCAGGGCCAGACTGAGACAGTTTCCAAGCTGGGAATAATGCTGGACTTGCAAAAATTGAAAAAACATCCAGCTACTGTATCTACATGAACAGTAATTAATTACCTGCCCACTCATTAATGATCAATTCTGCTTATTTTGATAGCATTGCTTTACGTTTAAAAATAACACTCATACAATTAAAGAAATTCTTATATATATGAATTATATTATTTTACACTATTTTATTTTTTATATATTAGCATTTTTTATATCCCGATAATGGTAGAACTCTTGACATTAATGCTGCAATCAATAAAATCAATTAATTCCTGCAGAAACTTTGTGACAGTCTAAGCAAACACATACAAGGAACACACACCTAGTAAACAAAAAAATGCTTGGCTTCCACAATCCCATGATCTAAACGCAACTGAGATGGTGATTTGGGATGAGATGGGTACAGCATAAAGGAAAAGCAGCACCTCCAGGAACTCCTTCAAGATACTGAGAAAATTAGTTGGAGTAAAAAGTATGTGAACCCTTTGGAATTACTATGTATGGGCCATTTCACCGAATGTTTAAAAAGCACGTTTAAAAGCAAGTCCACTAATTCCTTTGTTTTTTCTCTCAAGAAAGTCTGCATTTTAAAGAAGTGGTTGACTACATGTTCAAATAATTTATATTTATGACAAAATCATCACTACATGTGCATGCACAGTGTATTTTTTTATATGTAAAGCCATTTTTATCTTTTCAATAAGACCCAAACCTAAAATTGGTGAAATTTATTATCATGCGATTTATTAAACAAATGGATAAATGCTACTGGCACTCAGTACTGTTACTGGCACTCAGCCCTGTTACGATCAGTCCTGTTACTGGCACTCATTTCTGTTACTTCCACTCTTTTCTGTCCTGGAACTCACTACTTTTTATGTTTTGAGTAACAGGACTGAACGTAACAGGAATGAGTTTTTAGCGTAGATTTTGCAAAAACATGAAAAATAGCTAAATGGCGGCTATGCTAATAGCATGAGGACATTCTAGTGATTTTTCCCAAAATTTGTATTTTAAAAATAAACAAATAAGATCTAAGAATTAATTTGGGTGACATGACCGAGTGTTGAGATTACTTAGAATAAGATCAAATATACAGAAAAACAAATGAGAAAACTTAATTTTGGTCTTCCCATGATCTTGAGAAGAACCAACTGATGTCACTTCCTGTTGTAGATGAGACTTGTAGAATGTTTTAGATGTTTCAGATGTTTTCAAGACCTCAGCCTACTGATAGAGCCACAGACATGGACTTGCTGGTGTGCTTCAGATCCTTGTCCTGCTGCAGAACCCAAGCACGCCTGAGCTTAAGATCACAAACTGATAGATGGATATTCTCTTTCAGGATTTTCTGATAAACAGCAGAATTCCTGGTTCCATCAATTACAGCAAGTTCTCTAGGTCCTAAAGCAGCAAAGCAGCCCCAGACCATTCTACTACCACCACCATGTTTTACATTCAGAATGATGTTCTTTTTTGGAATTATGTGTTCCTTTTTATGCCAGATGTAACAGGATACATACCTTACAAACAAATGAAATTATCTGAAGTTAACATTTGTTTAATAATCTGAAAAATCTGAAAAAGTACGACAAACAAGCAAAAAGAAAAGAAATCTGTAATGGGGCAAATACTTTTTCACAGCACTGTGCATATGTACAAATGTCAATCAAAATTCATTGCCCTCTTCACAACCAAAACTCATTATCATATACACTCATCATAAAAATGACATTATGAGACATACAAAGGGGCTTATCTGTGTACATGACTGCCCTGTTGTTTTCATTCTGACTTGTGCTGTTGTGTTGTTGGTATTCTTTTTAGGCAAATAATGCCTCGAAAAAGAGGTAGAAAGCAGTTTAAGCAGTTGAGAGTTGTCGCATCATAAATCTTGAAATATTGCGCACCATATATTTTGTGGATATATCTTTTGCTTGTTGTTGGTGTCAGGGGATAGAAGAAGATACTCACCAGTTACATAAGGAATCTTATGTCTAATCTTATGCCGCATACTTCTGCCACATCAAGTGCTTGCCTTGAAGACACAGATGCTATAGTATGTACACTGTCTGAAGTCTGGCAGATGTCTAGCATGTTGTGCTGCGTGTTACACAAGCATTTCACATGCATTACACAATACTTTTGTGTAGCTCAAAAATATATTTTAAACCACAATAAGGAAATAATAGAAAAGATTAAACCATAACCATAGAAAAAATGCATTTCATTGTGTTTGACTCTGCTATTTGAGGTTAAAAGAAAATGAGGCGCGCACCTGACTATTTCCTGGAGAGAAATGTCACTGCACTCATTTTCTCATTGGATTAAATTAACAGAAAAATTCTGATGTAGGCAAGACTAGTATGAGCAAAGATGCTGTCACTACACCAATGATATTGATAAGATCACATGATAATATTCAATAATATTTACTGTTTCTGTCTCTCATTCTCTTTCTCTATAAAATACACTCAGTCTGCCTCCCGGAGGGTGGGTTTATCCTGTACTAACTGTCAGACTACCACAACTACTCTGTGGAGACGAAACACAGAAGGAGAGCCTGTATGTAATGCCTGTGGACTCTACATGAAACTACACGGGGTAAGACTGCATAATAAATGATGCTTAAACTACAGCCAGCAGCGGGCGACACTGTGTCAGAGGACTGACATAAGTGGTGGACTGAACATATAAATGTTATATAATGGTAGTACTAATCCACAACATAAATTCAAATCTTTAATTTAAATCTGGAAGTTGTTCTCAACATTGTATTAAATTTCATTATGAATATGGCAGTATTAGTAGGGACTAATGGTTTGTGCCACTGAGAATTTTTTTTTTTTTTTGGGAGCAAAATTTATCCAATTTTAATAGTGTCAGTGTTTGGCCACACTCCAGTCCCCATTCTAGTGACAAGCTAAAAAACTAAATCAGTTTCACAGTCATTACAGACTATTAACTAAATAATGGGTCCGTCACCCAGACAGGGATATATGCTAGTCTTGGTCTGCACAGTATTTTGAATATAGTTAAAAAAAAAAAAAGAACAGGGGTGGGTTTCCCAAAAGCTTTGTAATGCTAAGAACTTTGTTAACTTAAGTTGACTCTGGTTGCAGTTCAGCCCCTTAAACACAAGAGACAGCAATTTTAAGGGAGAAAAAATGTGGTTTCCGTGGTTATTATATTATATTATATTATATTATATTATATTATATTATCTGTAGCTTGTAGTCTAATTGGCAATATTTAAATAATCAAACCCATGCATAAATCATTAAAATCCAGATTGGAGATAGTGGACCTCTTGACATCAATGAATGCAATCAATGAAGTCCTGCAGTTAATGGTCACGGTCTTGTGGTGTCTTTAATCCCACCTACATGCATTGTAAAGGGGACTCTGTGATGAATGTGCAGGTAATACATAATAATCAGGGGCTTTTAACTGACCTTGTGGCCGTTCATCTGGGAAAACTTGGGTGTGTCAACTCGTAAATATATATGGAGTATCATTCGGACACACTGTCTCAATGTTTTTCTTAATTTCTTTATTTAATTTATTTTCTACATTGTAGATTAAAATTAAAGACATAAAAACAAATAAGTGACGCATATGGAATTATCTACTAAATAAAAAAGTGCATGGCCTCCACAATCCCCTGATCTAAACCCAACTGAGATGGTGATTAGGGATGAGCTGTAGCTTCTCCCTTATGGAGACACCAAGAAAATACCAATTTTAAAATAGATTGTAGCATTAATATAGTTATAGTTGTTTATTATTTTAGTCATTTATGTCTTTAGGAGTATTTCTCAAGGCCTATGTACATCTGTTTGTTATTTGAATTTCAGAATATGTATAATGATATTGATTACAACACTAAGTTTTTTGGGTGTAATGGTGACTAACTGCTGCATATTTGTCAGTGCTGAATCAATGTTTGTGGTTCCACTGAGTGCTATGTTTCGGAGGAGTCAACAAAGACATTATTTGACCTTCGCTTTGCAAAGCTCTTTGGGAAAAACTAGCAGAACTGGCTCTTTCTTTTCTCACGTCATGCGTTAGTTCGTTCATTATTCGGTAAGACTGATTGTTTTCGTGAAACCCACCCCAGATATTCCATGACTAGGCTTAATCCCTGTTTGGGAGACTGACCCAAAATGTTCTAGACCTAATAATTGACCAATACAGGATTTGATGGGAAACACCACCAATTAATTTGTATTTATCAAATCTCCTTCCCCACAGGTTCCCCGTCCTCTGGCCATGAAAAAAGAAGGAATTCAGACTCGCAAGCGCAAACCCAAAAACCTCAATAAGCCAAAGCCTGGTATGACATACATGTAACTAACATACTGTATGTGTGCACAGTACAGAGGAATACTCAGGCCATAATAAATTCACTTTTATGTGAATAGCGACACAGTTTTGTCATTTTTGAAAAGAAGCAATCACAGTATGTTTGTCAGGTAGAATGTTTTATTGCTTTAATCCAGGGGGTTTAACTTCATTAATGGCAGATATTTTACCTAGCCCTTTCTTGTTTTAGTCACAGAAGTGACAAACTAACATAATTATAAAACTCACAGGTATTTTTGATCCTTGAATGCAAATTATTTTGCAATGCCAAAATTCTGAAACTGAAGTACATCATAAAATGTGATTTTTTTCCCCATGAAATGGGCCGTTACTGCAGTCATCTATAGTTGTTGCTTACACTGTGTTCCAAATTATTATACAAGTGATATTTTATTTCAGATTTTCCTAAATCATCAATGCAATGCATCATTTCATGTCATGACGCATCAAGTATACTTTCAGTTTTATTGAACAGTATTTTTTAAAATAAAAAACTCAAAATGCCCTGTTCCAAATTATTATGCACAGCAGAGTTTCAAAACATTTTATAGGTTGCAAAGAACTGAAACTGGTCATTTGTTGAATTTGCTGCATTAGGAGGTCACAAATCAAAAGCTATTTCAATCAAAAACTAACAGGCCAAGTTACATGTTAACATAGGAACCCTTGTTTGATTTCACCTTCACAATTCTTGCATCCATTGAACTTGTGAGTTTTGGTGAGTTTCTGCTTGAATTTCTTTGCATGATGTCAGAAAAGTCTCCCAGAGCTGCTGTTTTAATGTGAACTGCCTCCCGCCCTCATAGATCTTTAGCTTGATGAAACTCCAAAGGTTCTCTATAGGGTTGAGGTCAGGGGAAGATGGTGGACGCACCATGAGTTTCTCTCCTTTCATGCCCACAGCAGCCAATCACACAGAGGTGTTCTTTTAAGGATTCAAGGATTCAAGAATTCTTTATTGTCATTCACATTCGCATGTGGTACATGAAATGGAACAAAATTGTGATCTCACGATCCAGTTTACAGCCAAGAGCTGTTGTTAAAATGGATAATATAGATAAAATAAGATAAAAAAATAAAAAACACAATAAAAATAGAATAGAACAAAATAGATAAAGATAAATACACAAAAGATAAATAGGGAGAGTAGGCAGGTAGAAGCAACAAGTCCAGAGTGCAGTTTTGCTATAGCAGCATGATAATGTGAGTTCATAATGTGACTCAGTGCAGTTTAAAGTGACAGTCCTTATAAACAGTAGTTGTCCTTTTATTGTGTCAGTGCAGTGTGTTGTTTAGGTGGAGTTTAAGAGTCTTACAGCTCCTGCCTGAGGGGAGCGGGACAAAAAGTGTGTGTGCTGGGTGGGTGGGATACTTCCTGGTGCAGGTGGTCCTTTTCCTGCATGTGTAGATGTCCGTGGTGCTGGGGAAGCTGACTCCAGCAATCCTCTGTGCAGCCTTCACCAGCCTCTGCAGAGCTTTCCTGTCTGCAGCAGAGCAGCTTCCATGCCACACGTTGATGCTGGAGCACACAACGCTCTCCACCACACATCTGTAGAAGGAGGTGAGGACTGCGCTCCCGAGTTCAGCTCGTCTCAGCCTCCTGAGGAAGTAGAGCTGCTGATGTGCCTTCGTGACCAGAGTGGAAGTGTTGTTGCTCCAGGTGAGGTTGCTGCTCAGGTGCACACCCAAGTACCTGTAGCTGTCGACCACTTCCAGCTCAGATCCTCCAGTGTGCAGGGGGAGGTGGGCATGCTGGCCCCTTCTAAAGTCCACAATCGTCTCCTCCTTCTTCTTCTTTACGTTGATGCAGAGGTTGTTTTCTCTGCACCAATCCTCCAGGTGCTCCACCTCCTGCCTGTAGCTGGACTCATCTCTGTTTGACCAGTGCCGTGTCATCCGTAAACTTCACAATATGACAGCGTGGATGGAGAGGTGAGCAGTCATATGTGGGCAGTGTGAACAGGAGGGGGCTCAAAACACAGCCCCGAGGGGATCCAGTGCTGAGGATTATGGAGGGGGAGGAGATGATGTGAATCCTCACAGACTGCGGCCTGTTGGTCAGGAAGTCTAGGACCCAGTTGCACAGAAAAGAGCTCAGTCCAAGTTAGGAGAGTTTAGTTATCAGGGTCTGAGGAATCATTGATGTGGCTCTGAACCAGTCTTTCAAAGCACTTTGTGACTATGGGAGTGAGGGCTACTGGCTGGTAGTCATTCAGACCTGTCACTGCGGAGCTCTTGGGGACCGGGATGATGGTGGCAGTCCTGCAGCATGAGATGGTGCATTGCCATGCATGAAGATGATTTGGCTCTGGACGGCACGGTTCTTCCTTTTTTTAGGGACCCTAAAGGGGCCTACCAGCATTCTCCCCATGATTCCAGCCCAAAACATGACAAAACACCCCCTCCTTGCTGATGTCGCAGCCCTGTTGGGACATAGTGGCCATCCACCAACCATCCACTACTCTCATCAGTAAACAAGACTGATGCCATCTGCATCTGTTTCTGCTTGTGAGCTCTGGTTAAGGGAGGCCGAATAGTAGGTTTATGCACCACAATTGGCCATTGAAGGATCCTACACCTTGAGGTTTGCGGGACTCCAGCGGCACCAGCAGCTTCAAATACCTGTTTGCTGGTTTGTAATGGCATTTTAGCAGCTGCTCTCTTATTCCAATGAACTTGCCTGAAAATAATTATAATACTAATAATAATGTTATCATTGGGAGGTTTGTTTAATAAAATTTTATATACTTAATGGGTCATGACTTGAAATGATACTGAATGTCATTTGCACTGACCATTTAGAAAAATGGTCTGAGAAAAATATCACCTGCATAATAATTTGAAACACGTGTATTTGTAGGTTTCTTTGTTTCAGTGGAAAGCTACTCAGTCAGGCTGTGTCAGGTGACTGACTGACATTTAGGAACTTTCTAATTCTTTTTCTGGATAAAAAGATATACAAAGGTACAATCTTTAAGCAATTACCCTAAGAACTATAGTATTCGGTATTTACTTTTTAATGTAACATAATAAAAGAAAATCAGTAAAGAGACGATCACTTCACACATCCACTACATAAAAGCCATGTAAATCAATATAATCACTGTAAGTCACTAATACATGAACCAGTTAAACAAAATGTTGTCATACTTAAAGCTAAAATTACCATCTCACATTTTACCTCCCTCTTTTCTTTTTTGCTAGTCTGATAAATGATCAATCCTTTAGTCCTCCAAATATCATATATGTGCATACAAATAACAGTCATGCCATGTTTAACAGATGATGTGAAAAATTACAAAGTGTCACTGTCCAAATATTTAGAAACCTTAGTGTAATTGTAAAAAAATATATAATAATCATATAAAGACAAATTGTGTATAAATAATAATAATATACCCTTACCTGGACTTCTAATTGGCAGAACCCGCCAGGGCAGATGGCCATACCCCTTCTAATGCCAGCACTAGTGGCACTGCAGCAGAGCTCCGTCCGATTAAGACTGAGCCAGACACACCTACTCTGTATTCTCACCATAATATACACACACAGGTAAGCAAACACACTCAGAAGCTGTTTCATTTTTTTACATCACTGGGTTTTGAAACATTTATATTTTATCCCCAGGTCACCGCTATTCCAGCCTACGTGGGAAGCCAACATGGGGCTTCCTCCCTGAAACTCTCCCCTGGAATTCATGCTGGAGCACACAGTGCCAAAAACGAGACCTGGAACAGCCTGATCCTCACTTAGGTCTGAACCTGACATACCATGATCAGTGTCTCCATAAGAACTAGTACATGGACAGGTCAGATCTAGGCAGTACATGGGAACTTTCTGGCATTCACCAAACCAAAAGTACACTTTGAGCAAACAGAACCTTGAAACTACACAAAAGCATCTCTGATTACATCCTATAAGTAACAAAGATGGAAAACACATACCCAAGTATCTTTACATCTTTTCACACTTACCTAAACGAAACCAAAGATTGACAAAAGGAACCCAGGCTCCCTAAAATCTCAGTGACTCCTGGAACAACATCACTGTAAAATACTTTTTAATATTTATCAAGTCACAGACAATTAGTATACGTTTTTAGCTTTAAGCTTATAGGTAAAATTATTTCTACAGGCAAAGTTATGACTTCCTGGGCTTTCATCTTCTACATGGCCTTTCACTCTGATGTCGGTCACTGTCATACCAGCTTTGATTACATCTCTAATGAAAAAACACTATTATACCTCATGTAAAACACTCCCCAGCCAGGTGTATGCACATGAAATGTTAGAAAGAATTGTCTTAAAAATACATTTAAGCACAACCTACCAATTGTGTTTATGGACAGAAGCAATCCACCCCTAATGGTTTGAAACAAGAGTTTCCTCATTACATAAAAAGTTATATATTTTTACTGTTACAAATATATCCAGTAACATTTATAAACATTTTATTGGTTTGTCTAAAGTGACAGTAAATTAAGTTCAACTGTGTATGTTGATGTTCTTTAATACAGATACCAAAACCAAACTGTCATGTTCAAACATTTTTATTTACAGTTTAAAATAAAAGTTCAATAGTTTTGTTAAACTTTCGCCTCTTCCATTGCTTCTCCTCACATTTTACAGGGTCAAATCTGTAATTTTATATCACACAGAGTCCTAAGGTAGTGGATAGGATCCCATTATATATTGCAACAGTGTTGTTTCTCCTAATGTGATTTTACAAATAGTACATAAATGTATATATTGGCCATGTATCTCTATAATCATGCTTATCATTCTTTGTGCTGTATAGACATCACATGTACACTTTAAGCACAGAGAAAATATCACAAGCAGTGATTTTTTTTATGTGGAGTATTGATTCTCTTATTTTTGCCTTTGTCAGAATGACAGAATTGAAGGTTGGACAATTTTTTTAAATAAATAGATTCAACAATAAATTCTGTGTTGTCTGAAATAATCTAGAAATTTAGTCAGACAAACCTTTATTTCCTAGATAATAATTACAAACAGACAAACAAATACAATTGTGGATGGATGTTTACATACACTTATGATAAAATTGATGTCATGGCAATATTAGGCTTCTACTGATTTTTTAATATTCTTTTTTATAGTATAAGGATTTTCTGACATTTTAACAAGAGCAGTGTTATATAGAATGAACATATACAAACAGCACAAATATTTTCATTAATATCCCTTAGCAAGTTGCACATTAAGCAGACAGTCAGCAAAGTCCAGCTGGGATTTTGGATTGAATATTTGACCACTTCTTCAGCACATTTGTTTAACTGTTATAACCAGGTGATGGCCAGGACTTTAAATGCTTTATGGGCCATTTCACTGAATGGGTGCCATTTGCTTGTTGTAATTCATCCAAATTAAATAAAATATTTTTAAATCTTTTTTAATAACACATATGTTAACTATTCAAAACCTGTCCTGGTTAAACTCAAACTGCTCAAAATTAAGCTTTACTTAATTTTTATCAAGGTTTCTAAGCTGAGGATGGTTACAAAACTCATGTGACATTTAAAAAGCATGTTTAAAAACAAGTCCACAAATTCCTTTGATTTTATCTTAAGAAAATCTTTATTTTAAAGAAATGGTTGACTGCATGTTCAAATAAATAATATTCATGAAAAAAAAACTCTTGGTAATGGCACTTATTCCTGTTACTGGCACAGACTCCTGTTACTATTAATGTTTAGAGTAACAGGACTAAAATAAACAGGAATGAGTTTTTAGCATAACATTTGCAAAAACATAAAAAAGGGCTAAATGGCGGCTATGCTAATAGCATGAGGACACTGAGCACAGTCTTATGATTTTAAAAATAAACAAATAAGATCTAAGAATTAATTTAGGTAACAGGAGTGAGTGTTGAGATTGACCTTCTTAGTCATAGTTACAATAAGATTAAATATGCAGAAAAACAATTAAAGAAAATTTAATTTTAATCATTCCATGGGTTTCAGAAGAACCAGCTGTTGTAGATGTGACTTGTAGAATGTTCTAGATGTTTTAGATGGGGTAATGTTATCATGGGTAAGTTTGTAGTTTAAGAATGGGGGAAAGGTAACATTTTTTTCAGTGTTCTATGTAGGGTTTATTAATGTTTTAATCACATACTTTACTTTTGCAATTAGGTCAATGTAGAAGACACTATGCCTAATAATAAAATGTTTTTAAAGTTATTTTGTGAGCACGTTTATGCATGTAATTTGCTGGGGACAGCATAGCATCCATTCTGTGGAATGGCCCTTCCCTTAATCTGTTTTATCCATTTCATAAGCACTTAGTTTTTTGCTGTGTCTGTTTTCCTGTTGGAACTGCCAATTGTCTTGCTGACATTTGAGGTTATACTGTATAATTCTGAGGTAGTTCTTCTTTTTCCATCCATGTACAAACACAATGTAAAAGCTCAACTAGAACAACAGCTCAACCACAAACCCTCATGCTAACATGCTAGACAGTGGATATAGTTTCTTGAGGTTAAATGCCTCACCTTTACTCTTGTAAATATACATCTGGTCAGTGTGGTCAAGCAATCCAGTTTTCCTGCAAATTGGGTTTTTTTGTCCATGTTTTCAGCATTATCTTAGCTATAGCATGTATGTGTCAATGTTTCTTTTTTTGGACAGAAGTCTCTTAGTTCAAGTAATGTTAAATTCACTCGACTGCAGACAGTGACACTGGTGTTCCAGCAGCTTGCATGTGTGTTATGGCAGCCCTATGTCATGATGGTTCTTGGGTGTTACCAAACATGTAGACCAGTTTGCTCTATGCTGAGACTGATGGTTTGTTTTTTTTTTTCTTTCAGACGACTGCTCATAAACATGCAAAATTATTTGAACCAATCACCTTGGAATCTGTGGTTGTTCTAAAAATGTCTCCATGAGACATTCTTCTTTCATACTGTACTGTGTGTTCGTCCATTCAGTGAGTGTTATAAAAAAAAACCCTATTCGTGTGTGCAATGACAAGCTACTAAAGCCAATCAGGTTTAACAACAGGAACATAAGACATATCTTGGGCAAGTCACAGAACTGTCATTTTGTAACTGGCACATTCCGCCAAATTGATGCCATTTCTTTTCCCAGGATATTACATGTATAAATGTGCACACAAAATAACTTTAAAATACATTTTATTATTAAACATAGTGTCTTATACATTGACCTGTTTGCAAAAATAACATATGTAATTAAATCATTAATAGAACCTACTTAGAACACTTAGCATTGATTACTTGTCCCCACACTCTACCTATACACTTTACCATGAAATATAATTATTAAAATCTATACTTTTATGCTTTGTTGTGTGACTCCATCTATGCTTTACAAAATATTGTTTTCATAATAACTCCATAATATTTAAGTTAAAATACATATTTTAGTTGTGTTCCTGGGTTTTCACTTATTCTTGTTACCATAACACATTACCCCATCTGAAACATTCTACAATTCACATCTACTCATTTGTTTTTCGGTATATTTGATCTTATTGTAACTATGACTGCGAAGGTCAATCTCAACACTAGCTTATTTGAACATGCAGTCAACCATTTCTTTAAAAAACAAAGACTTTCTTGAGAGAAAATCAGAAGAGGTAGTGGACATGTTTTTTAAATGTCACATGACATTTAAACATCTTCGGCTTAGAAACCTTTTACAAAATTAAATAAAGGTGCCTGAGATTGACCAGTACATATTTTAAATATATGTTATTTGATTAAGAGTTAAAAAAGGAAGAATTACAACAAACAAATGACCCCTGTTTAGTGGAATAGCCCAACTTTCAACACCACTGAATTGACAATTTAAGTGGGTTGAGCCTAGGTTAATCTCAGAAGCATTAATAGCCCATTCCAACCATAAGAGTGCAGTACACTGATGAATAAATATACCCAGAGAGGATAAAATACTGGGTGACAGTTTTTGACATGCCTTTACAGAATTGACCAATCCAAGGCACACAGTAAATAAGACCAACGCGTGCTGTTGAGGGGCGGGGCATCACACCAGCCGGTCTTGACTCGTATAGGTTGCTGCGCGCTGAGCCCATGACGCTGCAGCCAATCAGAAAGCTCAGATGATCTGACGATCCGCGCGAGCTAAAGGGATTGCGCTAACACATGGGGACGGAGGGAATGCTGTTCCGTGTGCTGCCGATATGTTTCAAAGGAGGGATAAAAAGACCTGTGGTGGATAATCTAGCCTACATTTTCAGTAGACAGCAACAGTTTGTACAAGCACGAGAAAATGGATATTCTTAAGTCTTTAGGTCATCCTGAAGAAATAATCAACCTGTTTAAATACAAAATGGGAGGCTGTCGCACTGTCATGCCCAAATTGGATTATGTGAGTAAAGCCTTTTTACAATGATTACTCTGAAGCTTAAGGTATCTGTATCATTTCGTATCACGATGTAAAGAAGGAACGCTGTGTGGAGAACGAGGCATTTATTTATTGTGATGTATTTCAGTTTCCTGACTTTCATGGCGCATCTTCACAGTGTTTCCTGCTTCTCTACGACACATACATAATAATAAATGAGCTGAATACAGTCAGTGATCATTCGTGCTAAACAGAAACACCGCCACCGACGATGGCAGGTCTTACTGTATATTTTACAGTGCAATGCAGAGCCGCCAATTAAGCAGCTCGGATTTGCTTCTTTAATAAGCTTGGTGAAGGATATGTGCTCATGGTGTGGGGTAATATTCTGCGCATGTCTGCCAATAATTCCATGTTAAAAGCACACAATCACACAACTGACCTCGTTTATTCTGACAGATCAGATTTAGCTACACTGGCTTTTTCAGATATGAGGCTTTAGCTCTCTCTATCAATACGTATAGTAAAAGCGAGGCTAGCTAGAACGTATTACATATATTATCGCTCTTAAAAATTCTGTTGCTCTAACTCAGATTTAACTATCATTAACCTACTAACTAGTAGGAGAGAGGGGCCACGCCCCTTACACAGTAATGAAGGCACCCCGCTGTGTAACACGGACCAACCCTTTCTCTGATAACAGCTTCTAGGTTCATTTACAGTTTTCTCCCTGTAAATAAGAGCTAGCAGACACTAGCTGTGGAAGTAACACACAGCCATTGATGATGATACAATCAATACTGCTGTTTTATTAGATACGTACACAACTAAAATACTAAAATAAAATACTTTCGTAAGTGTGGTGATGAGTTTTTTTCTATCTTCTTTTCTATTCTATCTTATCTTTATTTTCTACCATAGTAATTTAATTCTAAAAGTCTGTTCTTTTTTTCTTTTAGACCTTAAGTTTGACAGTTTTTATATTAGTAAACATTTTAATATTGTTGTTGTGACTTTCAATTCATTAGCCACAGTATGAACTCTAGATATTTCATGTTTGGTTTGGTCAGCTTAATTTAATAATATAGATCCATTCTCGCAATTCAAGCCTGCAACACATTCCAAAATAAGTTGGTGATGGGATGAAATATTTAGGTGTCATTCTGTCTCATTCCTTCTGCGCACAAGTATGGGGATGTGGCATTGAAAGTGGTTTCCTTTCTCCAAATGTAATGCTTTTCTTTTTATTTTAACTTATATGGTAACTTATATTTGGTAACAAGTTTTTTTTTTGTCTTATTCGTCCACAAAACATTTTGGCTTGTGGCTTGTATCCTCATGATCATTATCAAACTGCAGACAGACAGCAGCAATGTTCAAGACGACCAGTGGCTTTCTCCCTGCAACCCTGCCATGCTCACCACTGTTCATCAGTGTTATCCTGATGGTGACTCATGATCATTAACATTAGCCAATGTGAGAAAGGCCTTCTGTTGCTTAGAGGTTACCCTGTTTCTTTGTGACCTTGCAGACTACTACAAGCCTCACTCTTGAAGGGATCTTTGTTAGTTGACCACTCTTGGGGAGGGTAACAATGTTCTTGAATTTACTGCCATTTGTACACAATCTGACTGACTGGATTGGTGGAGTCAAACCTCTTTAGAAATGGTTTTGTAGCCGTTTGTAGACTGATGAGCATTTGTTTAGTTTATTTAACTAGGATTTATTGATCTATTTTTAAGACGTGTGAAAATGGGATGATGTTTTATGTCATATTTACAGAAGCAATATCTAACCTGTTTACATTGGACCGGTGTGGCTGCAAGTTCTCATTCTAAACAAACAGCAACCACTTCACTTAAAGGCCTTATTTATTAAAAACATATTTCTTAGAAGTAAATTAAATGTTTTTTAAGAAAACATTACATGCTAATATCCTCCCTCTCAGGATGTAGCTAAGGTAGGTCTTTATCATTCCTGTGGACCCTCCACCACAGCAATACTTACAATTGCTGCTTACACCAACACATGCTGCTTACAGTCCTCACTTAAATCATCTAAATAAATGTTGAATTAATAGTTGCGTTCAGTTTTTAATGTATATTTTACTTTCGATTTAATTTTAAACAGAATGGTGAGACACTCTAGCTTATTTATTTCCTCTATAAACTATCATGTAATAAGTAGAGCCTTTCAGTTTTAGATTAATATTTTAATCCGGATACAGTAATTCTGCTAAGTGTGTTTTAGTGGGTATAAACTCTGGTAACTGAATTATTCCCAGATGGCACACAACCAACCTTCAATGTTGAAATGTGGTTGTAATATGACTAAATTAATGTATGTTGTTGAATCAACATTTAATGTTCAATGGTTGTTCTAACATTGAAATTTTAACGTCGAATCAACATAATGTCCTCAACCTTCTGCCTTTTGAATCAGCATTTTACATTTCATCACCATATAATTTTTAAAAACGGTTGGATGGAGGAATAACACAGTGTTTTACTTTCGTTGTACTCAGCTTTACTACAGAGATGTAAGTTTATTGTTAACACTTTGTTAACCATAGGATTTTCTCATTTTAGTGAGCTATGGTTTATTAAGGTTAAACATATGACATTGAAACAACGTTGATTCGCCATTACATCTACGCTGACCAACGTTGATTCAACGTTGATTCAACGTTGATTCAACGTTTATTCAACGTTGAAATGCCATGGGTTGATATATTTAAGGGCAGTAACCTCAACCTTTGATTACATTATGTCTTAGCGCTGTTATTTATGTTTCTACATTAATGAACACTGTAATGTGAAAAAACAATAACACATTGAATAACTGCAAATTTAATTGCATTACCCACCCAGCTGGCATTTTAACGTTAAATAAACTTTGATCAATGTAGATATTATTGTTGAATCAACTTTGAATCAACTGTTGATTTTGAAAAGTGAATCAACGTTGATATAGCAATGTTGAATCAACGTTGATCAACGTGGATGTTATGGTTGAATCAACATTGAATCAACTGTTGATTTTGAAAAGTGAATCAATGTTGATATAGCAACATTGAATAAACGTTGAATCAACGTTGGTCAATGTAGATGTTATGGTTGAATCAACTGTTGATTTTGAAAAGTGAATCAACGTTGATATAGCAATGTTGTTTCAACGTCATACATTGAACCTTTAATAAACCATAGCTCACTTATATTAGAAAATTCTATGTTTAACAGAGTGATAACAATAAATTTACATCACTGTAGTAAAGCTGAGTATAACGAAAGTTACCCACCACAACCAATCTGATTCAACATCTGATCTTAAAAACACTAAAACCGTAAAGCTATTAGAACATGAACATGATGTTAAATTAAAAAGCAGTTACTGTGCAAATAGAAGTAAAACACTGTTTTATTCCTCCATCCAACCGTTTTTAGAAATTATATGGTGATGAAATGTAAAATGATGAGGACATTATGTTGATTTAACGCTAAAATTTCAACGTTAGCACAGCCAGTGAACATTTTAAGTTGATTCAACAACATACATTACTTTAGTTATATTTTAACCACATTTCAATTATAAAGGTCATTTGTGTGCCAGATGGGCATGTTCAGCAACAGAGGGACACTTTACACTGCAGACTGTGCTCAGTTGACTTATGCCGTCCTTACACCAAATTATTTTAAAGCGATTTCTCTGTCGCAGACAGATTTCCAGAGTCGGGATAAAAGCACAAGAGTGTAATGCTGGTTAGAATTTAAAGTTTTAGTCAGTCTTTTTCTCGCCCTGTGTTCAGATAAAATCAACCGTGTTTAATATTATTGTAAGTCATGAGACTCCATTTACCCAAATAGTGACGTGAACAATGTCAACAGCCAATAGGAGAGCTACGGGAAGAGGCTAGAATATATTTCACAGGTAGCACTTTAAAGTAATTATATTTAAAGTTATTTTATTTTGCATTACTTTGTCTTGTGCAGTTATGTTTGATACAAACAAGTTGCAGTCTTGCAAATACTGATCCCCAGTCTTTGTATAATCTTAGCCTGTAAAGTAAAAAGATGTAATGAGGGTGTCAGACTTCAGTCTATTAAAAGTCTTTCCAGAGTCTTTAAGAAGTCGTGTATTGTATGGACAGCAATATTACGTTTGCTGGAGGAAGAGCAAGGCCAGAGGTCCACAGTGCGGCTCACATCAAACTACTGAGAAAACTCCTGTAAAAATGTTGCCCATGTCATTTCCTCCTCTTGTCTTTTGAGAGAACCCCCTCCAAAATCTCGTACAATCTCGTGTTACAAGCCTGCACACTTTAAATAAGTATTAGTGTAAATAAGAGTGAGCGGGGTCTGTTTACATCTCCTTCTGCTCTTCTGAGTGCATTTGCAATTGTTTTTGAAGTTGAGGGCGGAGCTGTGGGACTAGTTCACTGTGTCGCAGCAGCAGGTCCGTGTGGAGCAGACCTTCACTCTGTGGTTCCTCTCAAGTTACAAATGTTTACATATCAGCGCTGAGCCGAGCTGTCTGACTTCACCCCGTTAGCACCCCTTTCCCGTCTGCCTCCCCCAGTCCGCGATGTCTCCGTAGGGTGGAAGGCTGGGGCGGATTTTGCTGATGGCAGGAGTTTGCTGTAAGAGCTCGGCGCCGTTCTCCGTCTTCAAGCGCACTCTCTCGGTGCGGAGCTCCACCTCCACCCCGCGGCCGCTGTGTCTAACCGTGGGTCGGAGAGGAGCTCAGGAGGGCTGCCTGACCGCCCGACCCCCCCACCTGAAGACCGCCAGCCCTCATCGACACACTGCCTGTCTCTTCTTCTCTTGTCAGGAATCCATGAGCGAGACTCTGAGGACCTGCTACGTTTATCTGAACCAGACCAGCAGGAGCTTCGCCGCTGTGATTCAGGCCCTGGACGGAGAGCTGCGGTAAGAGACGCGCTCCGAACAACATAACAACAACACACAAAACAACAGCACACAAAATAACAGCAACCACAACACACGACACACAGCAACACACAACCACACCAGAAGACACAACAGCACAACAACCCCACCACTATTCACCTTAATCACCTCTACTGAGAGTTAGTTACTGCAGCATTGGGTTAAAACCCGTCAACTTCATACAAGCTGTTTTTAAGAGGAGGTTACCATTCTGTTTACACTTTACTTATTGTGTCCGTAAATAAAAGCCTGGAATCTGTTTTACTTAAAACAAAACTGACAGGAAATGTGCCATGCTCCTGTCGCTCACTTCTAGCAACGTGCAGTATTGCCACCAGTTTGTGAACCTAAAAGCAAAAGCAAAACCACACCTCAGGCGACTCTGTTTGTGGCGTGCTTGCAGAAATGGCTTCTTTCTCATCACTCTCCCATACAGCTTCTCCTTGTGCAAAGTGAGCTGTATTGTTGACCGATGCACAGTGACACCATCTGCAGCAAGATGATGCTGCAGCTCTTTGGAGGTGGTCTGTGGATTGTCCTTGACTGTTCTCACAATTCTTCTTCTCTGCCTTTCTGATATTTTTCTTGGCCTGACACTTCTGGGCTTAACAAGAACTGTCCCTGTGGTCTTCCATTTTCTTACTTTGTTTCTCACGGTGGAAACTGACAAATCTCTGAGACAACTTTTTGTATCCTTCCCCTGAACAACTATGTTGGACAATCTTTGTTTTTAGATCATTGAGCCCATGATGCCACTCTTCAGAGGAGATTCAAATAGGAGAACAACTTGCAATTGGCCACCTTAAATACCTTTTCTCATGATTGGATACACCTGGCTATGAAGTTCAAAGCTCAATGAGGTTACCAAACCAATTTTGTGCTTCAGTAAGTCAGTAAAAAGTAGTTAGGAGTATTCAAATCAATAAAATGATAAGGGTGACCATACTTTTGCACCGGTCAAATTTTGGTTTAATGCACATTGCACATTTTCTGTTAGTACAAAAAACCTCATGTCAATCCTGAAATATTACTGTGTCCATCAGTTATTAGATATATCAAACTGAAAAGGCTGTAGATATAGATTAATAGGGGTGCCCAAACTTTTTCATTACATGCATAAACACTGATATAGTTGTTGCTGTAAAATTTCACATATTTGAAAAGGGCTTATCCATAATATACATAAATATGCACATTGTCATCTAAGGTCACAGCAAGCTTTTCAGGACATTTTAGGCAGTTGTTGGCTAATAATATGTTGTGCTGCACATGTATGTTTTTATCGTTTCCCCTCACCTGCACTTTTAAACATCTGTGAAATATTTTCAAAAATTTTAACTTTTTTCATTTTCCTACTTTTAGCCATGCAGTTTGTATATTCTACCTAGTCCTTCGGGCACTGGACACAGTTGAGGATGACATGACGATTCCTTTGGAGAAGAAGGTTCCACTGCTGCACGAGTTCCACACTTTCCTCTACCAGCCAGAATGGTGCTTCACAGAAAGTAAAGAGAAAGACCGTCAAGTCCTAGAGGACTTTCCCTCGGTAATTCACAAACCTCAATGCAGTCAACTAAACACAGCATCTGTAATGCATCTTCCAAGACATGCCTATAGATTTGAAGAGATGACAGGTTCAGTCTGCATGTCAGATCACATATTGACCCTTTAGTGCTTCTAAATATAAAACTATCATGTAATATATTTATCAAGCACCTTCTTTAAACCATCTGAATCCTTTTATTAGTTTAAATTTGTCTTAGTTGGGTATGGAAGTGTCTGTCAGTATTAAATGTCTAAAATTTTATGTGCAGATTTCAGTGGAGTTTAGGAACCTCGGCCAGGAGTATCGCGAAGTGATTTCTGACATTTGCCACAGGATGGGGTTTGGCATGGCAGAATTTCTTGAGAAGAAAGTCAGCTCAATGAAAGAGTGGGATAAGGTAAAGTTTATTTTATTTACAGTATATATTCCTTTTGTATTTATTTGTACTGTACATATCTACATGTCGAAGTGTACATTAAACTTTTTACTACAATAATGTAAAGATATCTCCTCTATAAAGAATGTAATAAAGAATCAAAATTTGCAGTGTGTTTTAGAATGTCTTCTCACAAATAGCTAAACATAATTTTATCATGTACTGTGAGTGCTTCATATAGTCATATTTTACACTCCCACAAGTTTCACTTGACTTAATTTGTATATCTGTGAAACTGCTTTTTTTTTGGTGTTTGGACACAACAGTGCAGTATGTGTGTGTGTGTTTATATATATATATATATAGGTATATATATATATATATATATAGATATATATAAATGTAAGTATATATATATATATATATATATATATATATATATATATATATATATATATATATATATATATATATATATATAATACATATTTAGACATTGTGCCTTGATAATCACACACTTACCACTAAGTGTATTAGATTGTTAAGTAACATGACCGCATGAGACAAAAGTAAAGAGTGAATTAAGAGTTGATGAATGTGATCTATTCTCTTCTGCAGTACTGTCACTACGTGGCTGGTCTGGTGGGTGTGGGTCTATCTCGGCTTTTCTCTGCATCTCAACTGGAGGATCCTGAAGTAGGACGAGACACTGAATTGGCCAACTCCATGGGCTTGTTCTTACAAAAGACAAATATTATCAGGGACTACCTGGAAGACCAGCAGGAAGGCCGAGCTTTTTGGCCAGAAGAGGTCAGATAGATCGCCCTACTACAATGCAGTGCAATTGACTTATGAACTAGAATATTTCTTTCTTTACAAAAAAGAACATGAGACACTAACAGGCTTTTATTATAGATAAAAGTATAGATAGCTCTGATTGGCATACACTGGTGAGTTTTTGATGACAAATACATTATTTTTTGTGGGTACTGCTACCAAAAAATCTTTGGGGAATAAAACCATGAAACTAGTAGTGGCACTGTTTTGTACAATTATGTCACCATAAATAATTGTACATATCATGCTACATTTGTACTACTCCAACAGAGGGCATACTCTGGTTCTGTTTGCAAAAAGCTTGACAATTTGGGCACAAAACAAATAACTACAGTTAAAAGAAACAGTATGTGAACCCTTTGGGATTACTTGGATTTCTGCATAAATTGGTCATTTAATGTGTTCTGATCTTCATCTAAGTCACAACAATAGACAAACACAGTCTGCTTAAACTAATACCACACAAAAAATATGTTTGCGTGGTTTTATGGAACACAACATGTTAACTTTCCCAGGGGGGGGTGTTGAAAATATGTGAACCTTTAGATTTAATAACTGGTTGGCCCCTTCTTTTTTCAGAAATAACCTCAACCAAACGTTTACTTTAGTTGCAGATCAGACAGTCAGGAGGAATTTTGGATTATTCCTCTTCACTAAACTGTTTTAGTTCAGCAATATTCTTGGGATATCTGGCGTGAATCTCTCTCTTGAGGTCATGCCACAGCATCTCTATTGGGTTGAGTTCAGGACTCTCCAGAAGGAGTATTTTCTTCTGTTGAAGCCATTTGGTTGTTGATTTACTTCTATGTTTTGGGTCGTTGTCCTGTTTCCTCATCCATCCTCTGTTGAGCTTCAGTTGGCGGACAGATGGTCTGTTGACGGCAATCCGTCCAGGCCCTGAGGCAACAAAGCAGCCCCAAACCATGATGCCCCCTCCACCATATTTCACAGTTGGGATGGGGTTTTAGTGATGTGCCTTTTTTCTCCACACATAGCGTTGTGTGTTCCTTCCAAACAACTACATTTTGGGTGCCAGCTTTGTTTAGTTTTGGCCACAATCAGTGTTGAGGAGTGAAATAAGGTTGTTGCTAAGCAATGTGCATTGCTTCTGGGGTAAAATTGTTTATAATGTTACATTTCTGGTAGATGTTTGTTGCTTTTTTTATTGCAATTTTTTTTACATCATGCAAAGGATGCAATGAAGGCAGTTTTGTGTCCCATTTAATCATGCTTGTACTTGACAGAAAGATTCATGTAATGTTGAATTATCATGTTATGTTAAAGTTTGTGTGTTTGTTCTCAGATGTAGCAGATGAGTATTGCTGTACATGTCAGTAATAATCTCGGTGTGCATTTTTACAACAGGCATGGAGTCAGTTCGCTTCTCGATTGGAGGACTTTGCACAACCGCAAAACTTGACTTCAGCCCTGGCCTGCCTCAACCTGCTAGTAACTGATGCTTTGCGACATGTCCCCGATGTAATCTCCTACCTGTCCCGTCTCCGCAATCAGAGCGTCTTCAACTTTTGTGCGATCCCACAGGTCAGTATGCCATCAGCAGATATTGCTTATTTTAACATTCCTTAATTTAGGCAAATGCTCCTTAACTGTACATGCTGAAGAATAGAGATTACATTTTAGCAGTGAGACATTGAATATATTTTATGGTTGGAAAGCATGAAGTCAATAAATGTAGGCAGAGCAGTTTTATTATATAGTCATATGTCATTGTGCATGTATACACATTCATTACACGCAGATTGATTGATCGATTTTAAATGTTTATTTATTATTTGTGATCTCACTTGCTTTAAGTTATATTAATTTAGCATAAAAAGAAATAAACGTTTGGAATAGATCACTCTGTAATTAAATCATATAGTAAGTTTCACTCTTTAAATTTAATTACGGAAATAAATAAAAATAAATACATTTTTTTAATTGTATTTTTCAGTTTGTTGAAATGCAGTAACATGTTTCAGTGTCACTTGCCCAAAAAATAAATCCATTGAATCATGCTGGAATGCTAAAAAAAGTGTGTGAAGTATGCTGTGTATCTTTCTTACCAGGTGATGGCGATAGCGACTCTCTCTGCATGTTACAACAACCCACAGGTGTTCCAGGGCATTGTGAAAATCAGGAAGGGGCAGGCGGTCACTTTGATGATGGAAGCTACTAACATGCAAACTGTTCAGAACATCATTGCACAGTACACTCAAGAGGTAGGCCTTTCTTTAAGTTTAAATCACTCCATCTCTTAAAGCCATTTTGTGGTTTTAAATGAAAAAAAAAAATATTATATGTTTTTGTAATATATAATCATTTACGGTGCTGTAAAAAATATTTGATTTATTTTGTTTTTGTTTTTGTGTGAGACTTACATTTTTCAGATTACTGAACAAAATTTTAGATTAGGCAAAGAAAACCTGGATAAATATAAAAAACACTTTTTAAATAATTATTTAATTTATAAAGGGAAAAAAGCCATTCAAACCAACCTGGCCCTAATGTAAAAAAACACAAAGGCCCATTCTGCATACATATTTTGTGGCATGATCTTAAACATGATGTTTTTAAATGGTCAAAAATCCTCGATTTCAGTTGCCACAAAGGGTGGCACAACCAAGTTATTAGGTTTAGGGGCAAATACTTTTTACATAGGACCATGTTAGTCTGAATATGTTTTTTTCCCTTAAAAAATGAAATCAGCATTTAAAAACTGTGTATTTATACCTGTTATCTTTGTCTTATATTGAAATGTGTTTGTTAATCTGTAAATCTATTAGGAGGGCATACTTTTTTACAGCACTGTATACTCTTCGCATTGATTCCATTGATCCTTCTTAATTATCATTATCAAGGTCTTTGTTGACAAAGCAAAGCTGGTGGTAAAGTACTGCTAGTTGTTAGGGTGTTTTCATACAGGTTTGTTTCTCTGGTCCAAATCAGTTAATGTAAATATAAAATATATTTTGTAGTTCGGTTGGATCAAGGCTGGGTCACGTTCCACCACAAACGAACGGCTCCGGAGACCTGTGAGAGAAGGTGGTCTCAGCCCGGTTCTGTTAGGCTGCACTCGAGTGAGATTACTGTTTTCACACCTGCCGAAGCAAACTGCACCATCAGTGCAAACAAAGTGAAGTCCATTTTAACAGGACTAAATTGTGTTGGGGTGTAATTGCCCTTACATTCTTTCTCAGCACTTACTGAATAATACGTTTTTGTTTTCAAATCTAGTCTTATTTCAGTATAATTCTTGTGCAAATGTTTAATGTCAATTTCTTTTAAACATATCCATATTTTCACCAAAGAGCAAAACATTACAGGGGCCAGGATAACTTGCTATTATTGATAGACCATTGAATTATGAAGCAAATTACTCATATACTTAAGGCTGGGTGGTAAATCATATATTTTCCATTTGAATATATCATGATTCTAAACAGAGTAGGAATGGAAGTGAGGCTATGTTATTTTTATTAATATGTGAAGTTTTTAAATAGTGCTAATGTACTCTACTGAGTGATTGTGTCTGCTGAGAGATCTATCTCTCTCACTCTCTCTCTCTCTCTGCAAAGATAAGTTAGTCTGTAAAAAGAACAGCGAGAATCGGCCTTTTCCTAATTAATTCCATCCAACAGCTCTATCAGCACAACAGGCCACTTCTCTGTTTTTATATGGTAAAAATAACCTGATCTGAGACTCCAAAACCAGGATCCTTTCCAAGGAGGTCTTGTTAATATAATTGAGATTTTATTTCAATTTTATTAATTTTATTTATTTATTTGGAATATTTAAACATTTTTATATTCCAATTTCAGTTTTATATAAAATATTTATAGGAAAATAATTATTTGATCCTGTTCTGATTTTGTAAGTTGGACTGCCTTTAGCTTTGATTACAGAATCCATTTGATGTGGCATTGATTTCACAAGATACTGCAATGTTCCAACATTTATTTCTCTCCAGAGTTGCATTAATTTCCCCAAGAAAATTAATGCAACTCTTTGGACAGTGATCCAAAACTCAGATCATCAATAGGATTCAGCACATGTCAGCACATACTGTTGCTGAACCCAGACCTGACCAAGGACCCCACATCATAGTACTGCCAACACAGGCTGGTACAGTAGACACTAGGCATGATTCTCCATCACTCTGGAACAGAATCAATCTGGACTCATCAGAGATGAGAACTTAGTATACTTAAATAAAAACTATAACAGAATATATTTGTATGTCGTAATTTTATTATATGCTTTTCTTTAATAAATACAAACAAAAATGTCAAAGAATGACGAATAGGGAACTTATCTCTAATAAATTATATTATTGTTAATTTATCAGAAGGTAGCCGCTACACAAAGCGTCCTTATGATCGGTACAACAGAGGTAAGGATCATATTTTCTTGCCTCAGAAATTTGATTTTGAGAATCTGCCGATACTAAGTCCCAATCTGACAAAAAATAAAAGTACATCCAAGTTGTCCTTTTATTTTTATTATTATATATATTTTTTATTATTATTGAAACAATGGTATAAAAACATAGCATTTTTAACTAGCATTTCTAGTTAAATAGCATCTCTTCTGAAAAAATAAATAATAATAATTGTCTATAAAATCAAGTATCAGGCAGAAATATGTCGTCGCAATTCTCGAAGTACACTGAGAAACTTAATATTATTTTTACAAAAGCTATTTTCGACCCTTCAGAAACAGAAACTTGAAGTTAATTAAAAATTGAAACTGAGGATTACACTGCCGCCCTGCTGAGAATTGTGCGGGGTGTTTATTGTTTCTGAGGTGGTAAATCACACTGCTAGAAGCCTCGTTGCTACACACTGAATATGCACCATAGAGCCTTAATGATGTGACTAGCACTGGCCCACTGTGTATTTCTATATTTCTCTCCGCTATCTAAAAACATGTAGTGTTTACAGTATGTTCGTATGAAGAACAAGACGGTACATTTTTGATAAATGCAGATCTTTTTCACCCAATTCTGATTCTAAATTTAGCTGTACTACAATGAAAAAAACTGAAAATGTGCAATAAAACCAGTAAAAACACTGCAAACCTTAGAGGTAGAAAGGTGAGCTAATGGTACTGTAAGACAGCAATTTTAGTTGTAATTTTAAGTACCATTTTGTGTTACGGCATCATTTATATTGGGGGTTGTTTATTTTGACACTGCTGGGATTTGAGTTGTGTGAGTGGTGCTCCGTGTGTTCTGTGGATTTCTCCTGCTTGCAAGGTGGATTAAAAAGTTCTCTAGTGCTGAATGCTTATGCATTAGCTAGTTTTGATATGCCTCTGGTTTAATTTTAGCATAGTTTAAAGGGTGAACTGTGCCATCCATGATTATTAGTTAAGGTGTTTCGGTTATAATGGCCACAAATGCCTTTAGAACTCGAGCTGCAAAACACAATTCATACAACCTTTACTTCTTTTTACACACTAGTAATTTAAGAGGTAATACCTGTTAGCCATGTTAATTCACTTTACGTGTAGATTAGTGTTCTATCCAGCAGGAATGAGTAATTGATTAGTAAACACCCAGAGAAGCACCACTACCGATCTGTTTTCTGTTTATACAGTGATTGCTTGGGTTTTAAAGGTTTTAACAGCTAGAGGGTTTTGTTGTGCTGAATATTTAGTACAGAAGATTGAATAAGCTGTGTAGCTGCATATGAACTGAGATTGCTGTCTCTGTAAAGGTACACGCCCAGCTAACCAGCAACTTTACACACCAGCTAAACACTGCTGTAACGGGACTGATTTTAAAACATTTCTATTCTAACATTTCATGTTAGAATATATTTTAAATGTAACAAAAACTTAGACTATTTAATTAATAAACATTAGCAATTAATAATCTCAAAATAATATCACAAATCTAAATGAGTAAAATCGTAAAAATACGTACTTTTTATTCAACTAAATTAATGAGAGGTTTTAGCTACAGAGTTTCCTTTACATTGTGCATGTGGATTTCACCAAACATATAAGTGATTCACGACTTCTTTCCTTGAAGATGATATTTTTCCACTGTCCTTCTGTAAATAATGCAGTGGATTGATCTTAACCTGATTTTAGTAGTTTCAGCTATCTCCTTAGATGCTTTCTCTGCTTGATGCATGATGATAATTTGACCCTTCTGAAACAGATGAACATCTTTTCTATGACCGCAGAATGTGTCGTTCCACATGCTTGTAAGAAGCTACTCACTGCGTCAGTTAGGGTTAAATAACTTGTTGTTTTTTCCTAATTTAATTCTGAAGTTCAGACTATCAAGGAGAATACAAATATATCTTTAAAAAAGGTCTTATTGATCTAAAGAATTTCCAGACAACAGTGTTACATGATTTAGATTATCAAAATATCTGTGTTAAAAGTTCTACTAAAATTGTTTCCTACCTCTTCTTATCACAGAACAGCTGCAGATTAGCAGGTTGTATAGAATAGTGAATACGGACAGGGGACTCTTCAATATACCGTCCAATAAGCAATAAAGGCAATAAATAAAGAACAATATAAAAAAACAAACAGAAAAATCAATACATTGCAGTGCGTTATGTCTAATTGGTTGTTTTGTAAAAATATTTTCCCCCTCAGATTCTACAGAAAGTCTCTCTGTCTGATCCGTCGCGGGATAAGACATTGTGCATACTGGGGGTAATCCAGGAAAAGACACTTGCTAGAACAGCACTGTCCTCCCGATCTCACCACCTCTCTCCTTTCTACCTTTCTGCTGCCATGCTCCTCGCTGCTCTCAGCTGGCAGTATCTCAATGCCGCACAGTCTACAGGCAGCACGGACATGCAGGGCAGCTAAATTTTCCTGGGTTTTTTTTCCAGCTGTCTGGGGAATTGCTGCTGTTGTTTCACTTTAATCTCCACATGCCATTTATATTTTACAGAAATGTCTGCAGTGCGCCCACTGGATTTATTTGGCTTCTGGTTTAGTTTCTGTGAATTTTTCCCTTTTACTACTTGATGTTTTGCCTGTTAATATGACACATTAATATAATTTCAGAAATAATGTTGCTATTTGAAATGTTAAAGCACAGTACTTGTGGGCCTGTTATATGAGCAGTGGACAGCATTCATAAGAACTTTGTGCATTCATTGCTTTTAGCACTTAGGATGTATTTTTTGAGTCGCAAGAGACTGCATGATGTTTTATTTAGTTTGTGTTGTTTTCAGTGTAAATGACATAGAGAATACCACACTGGTTTTCAGCAAAAAACATGTTTGTTTGTTTTTTTTCTTTCTTGTACTATATTCTCTGGGACAAGTTGGATATGTATTTACTGGAAGCAAAGCACATGCACCCATGTCAGATACTATATGTCTGAGGACATATATATATGACATACTATATGTCTCGCTGCTTAGCTTTGTGCTGGAAGTTTGTACACAACCAAAGGTAAAGTGATAACATTGCCATGTAATGTGGGACTTGTTGCTACATTGATTTGTACATAATTAAAGGAGAATAAAAGTCTAAAATATATGATAAATAAGATGATTGATTTGTTATTGTATGTCTTCTGACTTTGTGGTAACTGTGGTTATTGACACTGTTCAGCTACCGTGTAAACACAGCAATCTGCAGTTTATAACACTTGAGGTAACATCTAAAGTTCAAAGGCCTTGAAGCAGTAATGAGAAAAGTTACACTGTGTTTTTGCTTTTTCATTTGAAAATCTCAGCTTCTCTTCCTCAGCTTTTAGTTCTGTCAATGTGGCGTTAATATGTCTAGGTGAAATCCACAATAGCAAAAGTTTAAAACTTTAAAATTGGTACTGATGGCCCTACATATGGCTTCACATTAGTTCATGCTGACATAGTGTCATATGCCATTTTTTCAATCCAATATGTGTTTAATGCATATGGATAGGCTGGTTGTTTAGCATGAAAAATACTTTATTTATATCTCTGTCTATTCATGTACACCTGTATACCATGACATGCAAAAGTTGAGCGTCCCTGCTCAAAACATGATACTGTGAACAGAACAGTTAGAGTAACTGATTTCCTTAAGGTTAAAGGTGGTATATTTACTATTTCATTTCTGTTTTTTACAGTATCAAAATAAAAAGGAAATGGGTCTGATGCATGTTAAGTCCTCATAATAACACCTCCTTTGGCCAGTGTCACAGTTTATAAAACGCTTTTTGCAGTTAGATTGTTCTTTGCACTATGGCCCCAGAGTCTATGAAATCTCTCTGAATGTCTTTTTTGACAGTCAAACAGGTATTTTATTTGCCTTCAAACTATCATATGAGCGGTTCTCTCTCCTAGTTCAGACCTTTCACCATGATCTCCAGTGTTCTAGTGTGGGACCTGCACAGACTATGCTCTACATACTTTTAAATAAATGTGAAGGTGTAGTTTACTCTTTCACTTCACTGTTCTCTTTATTACTGTATCATTACACCTGCAATAACTTGTGTGGTTCAGGGCCACTCATGTTAGTCTTGTGATGATTATGGCTTCAGGATCACCTGACTGTGACGATAACCGCATGATATCAGATAAGGCATGGGGTTTTTTAACTGCAGCAATCTGGAGTCATCATTATTTGGACAGAAGGAAACACTCAGGTAAGTAAAAAAGACACACAATTTAGCAATGACATGAAGGAATGAAAGAAAATACGAAATAGAAATTCTAAGAAAGAAAAATAATGGTGTAGAAATGTTATTACTATCAGCAGATATTTGATTAGAAAATTACTGACAGATGTTTAGTTTTTAGTAATATTTTAACTACGTATATCATGCAATAATTGTTCTCCAGAATTGTCATGAGATAGTAATGCTACTTAAAATATCTGTATTTTTGGACATTTTACCCAATAAGCTTTTGATTAAATAAAGTTCTACAGTACTAAGGTTTATGTATCAGCATTGGCAGAAATGACATAAAAATAAACTATTTCCCACAGTTTCCATACAAAATCACAACAACTTTGCATCTCCTATATGGCAACTTTACAAGGGAAGGATTTATTTTGGAGCATTTCTATTGGTCCATTTATCACAAACTTTAACACAATGTATAGAACAATTTCACATTATGTCAAATCATAATAAATAGCAAAACTAAAGATACAAGGTATTGCATTAGGGCTGCAACCAATGATTATTTTGGTAGTTGACTAATCTGATGATAATTTTATCGATTAGTCAACGATGTCCTCTATCTCTAAAAACAACAGAAAAACAGCTAAACATGAGATTTAAGAGGCATTTGTATGTTTAAACGTGGAGAGTACTGATATTTTGTGAATAAAAATGTAATCTGTTGTGTTTGGGCACTTTTGGAAACACAGACCACGTTTCTTCTGTCCTTAGCACTTTGTGTAATGCGGTACTGTTACAAATTAAGGATTAGTCGACAATGAAAGTTGTAGTAGGCAAATTTAAATAATTGACATTGTGGATTATATCGACTAATCGTTGCAGCTCTATTTTGCATGGCAGTGATATTTAGGTATTCTGTTACATTGGCGTATGAACCCGGGGGGATATTAGAAACAGGTGGATTTGTCCCCCCCAAAAATGATATCGTTTCGCTCAGATCAGCTGTACTGTTAATGAGGAGACAGACCGGACCAATCACGAAGCCGGTTCAGGTATTAAGTCCCGCCTCTCAGTAGCAACAGCCAATCAGCTTGCTGGTTTTGCGGCGCGCGGAGGAGAGGCACTTTGCTGTTGGGAAGCCCCTCCCTCGCTGTGAGATTTAGCAGCGGAATCGGGATGCAGCAGCTTCAGCTGATTTTAAAACAGATCTGGATATACGGGGATGTTTCTAAAAGAAAGGTAACGGTAGGCTAACCAAGTAAACTGCGATGATATGTTTCTGATAGCTGGTTAAAAATACACGTCTCTGTATCAACACACAGATCAAAACCCACTGTGATTAATAAACTGCAGCTGTGTTAATGAGTTAGCTTAACTTTGGAATGAGCTAGATTGGGGGTTAAAGAAAAAAATAAACTATATATGTAATGTTCTACTTGACCTGTACCTGATCAGCTAATCACTGTTTCATTTTCAAATAATTTAGTATTGCAGGACTTACTGTGAGCTATAATGAACGAAAATTCAGTTAGCTAACTAGTTAGCTAGAAGCTGGATGTAGTGGATAGCCAGAATTTAGTACAGTACTTTGTGTTTGTAGTTTAAAGCAGTTTCTTAACCCTGATCATCACTGCCCTAAAATGTGTTTTCCACCTGGTCCAGCTGATCAGCTAATAAACAGTAATTTACTGAGTTTACCTGTTAAAATCCTTTAGCCCCCTATATGGAGCCTAAATTAATCATGTATATCCAGCAGTGTATTAAACACATCATACCACCACTTACTTTATTAAATGCCTTTAAACAGAGGAAGCTCTAGAATATGCAGAACAGTGTTAATATGCAGTAGAATATGTAAGAACAGGGTTGAGAAACACTTCTGTAACGTGACTTCTGTTCATTTTTAGTTCAGAGTAAGACCACATGTCCTGACGTTTATAAAAATCTCTATGAAGCGTAAAGTTACATTCTTTTACATAAAAGGACACCATCTTAAGAAGAGCTCCCAGAAGAAGAAAAAAGCGCAGGACCCAAGTGGAGAAAATGTAAATATACAACAGAACTGACATGACATAATAATAATAATAAACAAATCTGTTATACTATTTTAAATATTAGGTGATAACTGATTATTTTTGTATATAATTCAGACATTGCATGCATAATTTTTCTAACAACAGTAACTGTAATGTGGAGTAACATGTTTAGGTTGTTAAATCACCTTATAATAATAATTTACTTTTAATTAAAAGTAATTTCCACAAATGTTGTTCTAGGAAACTATAGAGTGGGATTGGGTTCGTATTGGCAAATGTGTCCCCCCAATATCAAGCCCACTCCTACGCCCTTGTTCTGTTATATCTTAGTATGGATATACAAAAAAAGAAATCTTACAGTAAACCATGCTTAATGAAAGTGCATTTAAAAGTATTAAATATATTTTGCTTCTGTATTCCTTAGGATGTCTCAACCCATCTGTTTGGGCCTGTTATTCCTTGTGTCCATCACATGGACTGGGTCACAAAGCTCCCCACTGTCCCAGGACATGGTTAACACCATAAACAAGGCCAACACTACATGGACGGTAAAATGTTTGCTCAGTTTTTAAAAGTAGACAACAGCACAAAGGGTTTGGAACATTTTTGATGATTCAAAGAACCATCTACAAAAAAGTTGCCTGAAAGAGGCAATAAACAATTTAAGCATTCAAATTCTTTCATGGTAAGAAAGACTGTCATAAAAAAAAATTGTATATAGCGTGTAGAGCGTAAGACATTTTGGTTCATTAATTGGTTGGTTTAAGTTATAATGCAAAGTTTTTGTTTCTACAGTGAACAGAACATGTAGACTGATAAAATGCAGTCAGAAAATTTTGAAAAGTGCTCATAATGACACGCTACACCTGTTAAGCCTAACCATCTTTCAATTCCTCATTCTTTTTTGTTTTCTACTTTTCTCAATATAGGCAAAGCTAAATTTTGACAATGTGGACTACAGTTTTTTAAAGTCACTCTGTGGAACCATACTGAAGGGCCCAAGACTTCCTGAAATGTGAGATGTAGCTACCAATTCCAGCTGTCAGCTATAATTTGCGTCACTTTGAATACAAATCAACAGAACTACATGTTTCTGCCATTTCCTTTCAGATGTTGCTTATATATTATAATATGTAAAATATATCTCTTCCCTCTATTTCCCCTCTTATTGTTTACATCACACTCTTAATGTCCCTGTAAATGTGCTAGGGTCCAGGTTGAAGGAAAAGTTGATTTGCCAGATAATTTTGACTCCAGAGATCAGTGGCCTGACTGCCACACAATCAGCCAAATCCGTGACCAGGGCTCATGTGGTTCCTGCTGGGTAAGCCTGGTCAAATGCATAACTGCCCAAAACCCTTATCCTTACTGCCTTTTACAGCTGGTTTGTGCTGTTGATCTGATCTGATAGTTACGCTGTTCTGATACTTTTGCTATTCTAGGCCTTTGGTGCTGTTGAGGCTATGTCAGACCGAATCTGTATCCACAGTGGTGGAAAGGTCTCAGTGGAGATTTCTGCAGAGGACCTGCTCTCATGCTGTGATGAGTGTGGGATGGGGTGTGTGGTCCACAGATTAATCAAAAAAGTCTGATAGACATATACATATAGAATACACATTTAAATCCTGTGTGATCACTAGAATTTTCTTTTTTCTGACCCAGCTGTTTTGGAGGTTTCCCAGATGCAGCTTGGGATTTCTGGACCAAAAACGGCCTTGTGACTGGAGGACTCTATGACTCCAGCATCGGTGAGTTTTAAAGGACTATATAATGGAAAACCTGCCCTACTTGTATATATAATCATTGAATTAATATGTAACACACAGAACAGTACATACATAAAAAGCAATCTGCATCACAGCCTGTATGAATAATTTGCTTTTCTGAAATCAAGAAAACCTATACATATATTTACTTAAAGCAGCCAACTCCACTCCACTCCACTAGCTATTCCTATTCAAATTTAAGTTCTTATTAATGTTTCAGCTTACACTGCATTTGAAATTGTAAACAACAAAGTGACAGAATTCTTTACCATCTTTACCATTTACCATTCTTTACCCCCCCCCCCCCCCCTCCCCACGCCAAAACATTATAATCATAATAAACTTGTTGCCTCATGGTAAGCCTCAGATTTCTCCTATCCCAGCCTTTTCCAGATTGTGTTGCAGGCATGAAATGCAGGAATGAGTGTATATTTAAAAGAAATTTGAACAGATAAAATATGAAATATATTGGATACATACTATCTAAATTAAAATAAAAATCTAAGTAAACATGAGAAACACATTTTACCTACTGTCCCAACGTTTTTTCTGATTGGAGGTTGTAGAAAGGCAAATGAAGCTAATTTATCCAAACATTAACCAATAGCGCAGTGCAGTACTACACTCATAGCATGGTATTCTGTCCATATCAGGCAGCCTAATACACACACACAACAGGAAACTACAAGTACTTTATTTGAAGCAAACTATCAAGATAAAATACCATCACTATTCTATTTGTATTTGCAGGCTGCAGGCCCTATAGTTTAGCCCCCTGTGAGCACCATGTGAACGGTACACGGCCACCATGCTCAGGTGAGGAGAAAACCCCAGACTGTGTGAAACAGTGCATTGATGGATACACTCCCTCCTACGCTGAAGACAGGCACTACGGTAAGCACTTCTGTTAAAACTGACTGGAAATTGACATGAACGTAAACATATTTGATGTAAACATTTTTAATAAAGAACGTGTGATACCTCTTTTTCTTCTTATAATAAAAACTGCTCAGCTTAACACACAGTCAACTACCTGACATCACACAAATCAGGCTTGATTTGTTACAGAATATCTTATCCAATGTTTGCTATCTGCCATATACCTGTCCATACTAATCTTCTATATCTGATATTTTATTATACAGTGTTTATACAAAAAAAAATCTACATATTCTTCTCAAAGAACACACTAACGAATGCTGCACTGCACTGTGTTAGCTCAGACATCTAAAATATTAACATACTGTATCACTGATCACAATCATTACCACCCACTGTCAGGCCTCACTTAAATTCACTTCACCTTGCCATGAGCACACTAGCCAGTGCTAGCCAAGCTTACTCAAAAGATAACATCTCACAGTTAGGCGTGGGGATTCCTAACAAGTCCTGAGATAACATTTGATGAATATGTCAGCGTATTATATACTGTCAGTGTCTCTACTAACTACTTCACATCATATTAGCTTAGCCCCTGATTTTCTTCCTATTTTCCTTCACTGCAGGCAAGCGCTCTTACAGCATCCCCTCTGACCCCAAGCAGATCATGGCTGAGATATACAAAAATGGTCCTGTGGAAGCAGCCTTCACTGTTTATGAGGACTTCCTACTTTACAAGACAGGTCATTTTTATCAACATTATTGCTGCAGATCTCACAGCATTATGTTTTGTCTGTTTGTTGTTTAGCATTGTCACATTTGTCCCCAGCATTAATGACTGAACCTGTATTTTATTGCAGAACTCAAATCATTTTCAAATACAGACATTCTTTCAGTACTGATTTTTACCCAACATCCCACAAGTGTTGTGATCCAAACTGTCTGTTCCTCACATATTCTTCCTTTTCCCAAGGAGTGTACCAGCACAGGACAGGAGCAGTCCTGGGTGGACATGCCATAAAGATCCTTGGATGGGGAGAAGAGAACAGCACACCCTACTGGCTAGCTGCAAACTCCTGGAATAATGACTGGGGAGACAAAGGTTAGGATTAAAATAAATGTATTTAAAAATGTACAATAATATACACTGCCTGGACAAAAAAGTTACACTACTATGTGGTTGGACCACCTTTAGCTTTGATTATGAAACACACATTCGCTGTGGCATCATTTCCACAAGCTTTTGCAAAAAATATATTTAGCAGAATACATGTGGGTCTGGCTTGTACAGTGGCTTGCACAAGTGTTCATACCCCTTGAAATAGTTGTCATTTGTTTATAATTGTAAAGTGGAACCACAATGATACATTTATTTTTTTTTTTCAAATAGAAAAAGAAGAAAAGTTTAATGTGCAAAAGTATGAAAGCCCTAAATAAAATCCAGTGCAATCAATTGCCTTCAGAAATCACTTAATTAGTCCAGCTGTGTGTACTTTAGTCTCAGAATAAATACACCTGTTCTAAAGGCGGACAAACAACATAAAAAAGACCAAGGAGCTCACCAGACAGTTTAGAGGTACATTTTAAAGCAGGGTTAGGTCTTTAAAATCATACCCCGAGATTAGAGCATCCCAATCCATCATCTTAAAATAGAAAAGTATTCTCTACAGCTGCTAACCTACCAAATCATGGCCATCCACCCCAACTGACACAAGGTGCAAGAAGAGCACTTGTTAGAGCACTCTGGAGGAGCTGCAGAAATCCCCAGCTCAGGTGGGAGACTCTGTCTACAGGACAATTAGAAGTCTTGCATTCCACTTCACAATTATGTGCTACTTTGTGTTGGTCTATCACTTAAAATCTCAATAAATACATTTACGTTTGTGGTTGTAAGGTGACAAAATAATACACATTTTTAAGGGGTATGAATGCAATGCAAGCCACTATAATTCACTTACCTATTCATATTTAGCTGATTATTCACAAAGGGGTTTTATTAGCATTCAGAGTGGTGCTTTGTATCACTGACACTCCCCTTCTTCTGTTTTGTCTCAGCTCTCTTTCTGATATTATTTTTTGCACACATCACAGTTTGTTCCCTTTGCACAGGATACTTCAAGATACTGAGAGGACAGGACCACTGTGGCATTGAGAGCGAAATGGTTGCTGGCATTCCGAAGGTGTAAAAGGAATTCCACTCCCACACTGAAAATGTTTAAATATCAGTCCAGGATGATTGTTTAATTAATATTACTACTTTCTGATTATCTGCACCATGATCAATGTTGTGCCAATTCACATTTAACATTAACTAGTTCAATAATCAGTTTATACTCATGTAAATAAACTAGTTAATGTTCATAGTTTATTCATTTTTTTAAACTAAGTTCAAATTAACTAGTTCACATCCATTTGTTTTTTGCCTTTAATAAATAGGCTGCTGTTCTGTTTCAGTAGAACTCCTTTCTACCCATCCATCACCAAATCAAAATCACTGCTACTCCTAAAATAAATTAATCATATACTACACTCTAAAAAACAGAGATAGTACACTGTTCATAATTGTACCCTCAAAGGTATAATACTGGTCTTTACATAGTCAGATTTGTTCCCTCTGCAGTACAAAGTAATTCCTAACAGCAATAAGTACAAATTTGTACCATTTAACCAGCCAAAAGGTACATTCAGTATTCTGCATCACTGTACTAACAAACAATATATATTTTATTTGCACATTTTTTTATTTGAAAGCCAGACAATTTTGGATTATGAAGTTTTTGACACATATTCAATTGATGATAATGTTTATAATCTTTATAATCTTTACTGGTTCAAAAAAACATGGGTACCTTTCACTGAAAGGTACATTTTTGTACCTTAATATAAGGTACAGCCCCAGCGACAAGCTTTGTACTCTGTACAATTCTGTACTTACATTTCTTAGTGTGTATATACATATACAGTGCCTTCCAAAAGTATTCGGGCCCCTTGAACTTTTCAACCTTTTACCACCTTTTAACAATAAGTGGGACACAATCGTGAAGTGGAATAAAATTTATCTGATATTTTTTTACTTTTTTAGAAATAAAAAACTAAAAAGTGGGGCGTGTAGTTCAGCTCCCTTGTGATTATTATTTTGTAGCGCAACCTTTTGCTGCGATTACAGCTGAAAGTCGTTTGGGGTGTGT